>NW_009613443.1:28894-49276 GCF_000690535.1 Cariama cristata
AAAGAAATAGAACAAAAAATCAAGAACAGCAGCCAACAAAAGCAGCAACAACTAATGCCAAGTTCAGGTATTTATATTAGTGCTATTCCATAACATTCTTATACACAAAATGACATAACTGCGTACTTAATCAGCTACTAAAATCATGTAGCTTAACAGTGTATATAAACCATAACTGAAGCAAACCAAGAAAACTGCAGCTAATTTCTTGTCAGTCTTGATTTCTTGGGCTTTTATTAGTTGCATTAGAAAATACAAGAATACTACAAGGGATGAAAGTTACAGTTGTATGTGAATAGACTTCCTAATCTCTTCTCAAAGATGAAACTAGTGTCACCATAAACTTGATTTTGCATGGATTTTTCACTGAGTATGCATTATGGAACAGTTCCATAATAGTTACTTTCTTCTGTTGTGTTAAAAGCAATGCTTTATAGAACAATTTTATTGCTACAATGCTGCATCTCCATTATATTATGCCAACAATTAAAAGGAATGTTCTTCAATACAAATGTTCTCCAATACAAATAGGTCTGTTTGCTGTAGCAAATGCACATCTCAGTTGAAATCTCCAGAACTGATCAACTGTACATACATCTGCTATCGCACATCAATACTACTTGGTTTGTGGTTTTTTGGTCACATCTTTAAAGATGTGTCAGCACATATGACATATAGATTTCTTATGGGATCTCTAGTTAAACGTCAGTTGCCTATGTACTAAAAAATTGATCTGGAAAAGCTCTTTCCTGAAGGTGCTTAATCCTTGCTTGGCACTTAACTTTAATAAATTCTCAGAATTACCAGTGTTCTTTAGGCACTTAAATGGATTTACCACATTACAACAAGGCACAGTAGTTGCCAGAGTAAAATACATAGCTTAAACTCTCTTGAGATGTTGAAATAACTCAGACAGATGTTTAATCTTCTCTGTGGCTGGAAGGACTTGATATCTTAACTATCCAAACACAGACTACTCATGCCCGTCTTTGTGACTGTCTACCATACCAGTCAAGGACACTTAGAGTAAGAAATACAGCCAAATGGAAGAACCTCTTTGGCCCTACTTTTCCATGAATCTTCCGCTTGATTAGATATAGTCCTCATTCCTTTGTGCATAATAACACTTACTATTCTTTTGACATCTCATTTCAAAATAGGTATTTTCTGCCCTGGCCTTTGAATCTTCGGTACAAAATACCAAATCATATTCAATGCTAATATTACCTTATTTCCCTTTTGACACGGCTGTTGACCTTTAATTCTTCTATTCTTTGCTGCCTTCTCATATGGTACAGGTTACACCGTGTATCTTTAATATATTTTCATTAGGAAATCAGAATTTGATCTCCATGATATACAGCATAACTGCAGTTTAGAATGTTCTTCATGAACTAGAGTCAGTGTAAGAGTGGAGAGTTCAAACACACATTCAAACTCAATTGAAATTAAAATTTGTACCTTTTGAACCTGTCATAAAATGAAAGACAATACCTTCTTGTTTTGCTTTTCTCTTGCAAATAGAAATAAAGGTCAATAAGAGCTATAATGTAAAGATATTTAGAAATAAAAATAAATTAAATTTAAATTTAGTTTTACACGAACCTAATTGGTGATGTTAGAGCTAGAAAATGTACTGATTTTGCTTCACATCTTATAGAAAAATATTTGTATTTCTTGGAGACCTGTTCTAGTTTGGGAAAAAATTGAATCAGTACTGTGTCTACTTGCTGTTTATTTAAAACAATTCAAGACAATTTACCTTTTAATCTAACATTATTCTATGTTTTCAATTAAAATTATTGAGAATCTTGCATATTCTACTATATTCTACACTTCTGTCCAAAAATAAACATCACTGCATGATGACACTATTTGACATCCTTTCTCTGAGTAACTAAAAAAAAAAATAGTAGTGGAAAAAAAAAATTAAAAAAAAAGAGGCAGAAACTGTTAAAGAACACCAGTTTGAAACATCCGAAGCTTGAGTAACTAAGAATATCTGTGAGTGGGAAGATGGATCAAGTAAAGGGTATTGCAGTTTCAATGTCATCCACAACTGACATTTATCATTCTTGTTGTAGTAAGGCGAGAAATATTAAGTACCTCTGAGAAAGCTGAACAAGATATTGATCAGACCTTTGTACTTGAATCCAGATGAAGTCCTTTAAAAGAGCTGTGTAAGCTGCAAACTTGGCTTTGTTTGAACACATGAATAAAAACTACCATGGTTGTATCTGGGCTTCCTGGTGGAAAAAAAAAGAAGTGCTGTAAGGGTGCATTTGAAGTACACTTACAAATCTGCTGTTATTACAGAGTAATAAAATCATGCAAGTTTTCACTTTTTATTTTAACCTAAACTTTGATCTCTTATGCCATGAAGTACCTAATATTAGAGATCTGTTCATTGTCAATGTCAGCTAGACTATTCATGGTAGTAATAGTTTAGAGATAGAATTAAGGAACTTACGGTTTTACCCTCCAACATGATCCATTAAACAAAGGAATTTCATAAAATTTTGTGTGTGTGTACATGCATTTACAAATTTGACTCAGGAAAAAATCTTCCATCTGTCAAAAGCTTTTATAAGGAAAACAATGATATTTAATCACAGGACAAAACCCCAAGCAGACAAACATGCATAGAGCACTGTAGTCAGAGACACTATATACCACTTAAGTACCTATACCTACTGTTTCTTGACAACAATCTTTAGACAACTTGTTACTCATGACTAAAATAATGTTCTTCAAAGGAATTCAGATGTAATTTAGGCCATATGAACTTTCTTTTTCAAAACCAAATGCTAGAGCCCTCATTTCTGTCTATTTTCTTATCAAAATTGCTGTATTGCTTCTAATAAGAACTAAAGGCAGAAAACAACCAACAAAAATTATTTGCATTTTCACTGCTTTTATCAGCAGTAGTTTTATTATCTCTCTCTGAAGTAAATTCAATTCAGTGTGTTTGTTTTTAATTTAAGATGTTCAGAAAGTTTCAGATTATTTTTGAAATGAGTAAGTGTTTAAACATTTTTAGAAAAGATGTACCTTTAAGACCTTATGAGGAAATACTTTTTTTTTAAAAAAAAGCATTTCTCTAAATAGAAAGAAACTAGTTAATCCCCATTTTGTTACAAAACAATATATATTAATATATTTGCTTTGTTACCAGTCTTTAACCATATTGTACTTAATATTCCACATATTTGAATATCCATGGTATAGAAAGAGCAGTAAATGGGTAAATAATACCAGAAGGTTTTATAATTTCAGTTCTCAGAAAGTTATCAAGAACCTGCACCAGCTACCAGTTACATGAACATAATCAGCATGTTACATCAGGATGAGACCAAGGAAGCTTGCCTGCTAAGCAGAATTTGCTAGTAGAAGAGCACTGAGGATAGAGCAGGATGCAAAATTCTCCCCTTTGTAGAGTTAGAACATTTCACTGAAATCTTGAAAACCTAATCTTCCTACTCTCATTGTTGTGCAATATTCTGCTGAGTGTATGTGCTTAATCTTAGTGAAGTGAACTCACTGTCAAAATATTAATATAAAATCCTAATGACTAGATCACCGCTCATGGGCTCTTACAGTTGACTAAAGAGTTTACACATAACCAGCAGTAGCTATGTGCTCAGGAATAGTTTATCTCTGAGCTCTACTCTTTCAAGAGACTTCGATGAAGGAATACCTAGTTTCTATATCCATGAGAAGTCTGTATCTGAATTGACTTTGAACTAACTGGACTCTGGAATTCTGGAAATGTGCACAGGCCCAAGAGTAGCTTACTAGAGAACTTAAAAATTAAGCTGGGCATTATCTAGGTAGCCTGTATGTTTCAAGGCTAAATGACAGCTGGAAGGAATGAGGTTTGGTTTTTTGTTTTAAGATCTCAGTGATACCTTACATCCAACATAACACTGCTTTAGATAGTTATGTAATAAATTTAAGAATCCATTTTTGAAGTAAGGAAACCTGTTTCAAATTGTCAAATTACTTTCCTACAAAAAAATAGGTGATTAAAAAGTCACAAAAAAAATTATCGAGAACATATAAAAGTTAATCACTAGCTAAAAAGTATCCCTTCCTTCAAAAAATTGTCATTAGGTATCTGTAGGAAAATTACTTTACACTTTTAAAATAAATGAAAAAATTTTCTACTGTGTTCAATTCCAGAGCAAGCTTCTATCATTAAAAAGAAAATGAAAATGGAAAAAAACCAAACAAACAAAAAACCCAAAAAACTCCCCAAAAAACCACAAACCAAAACAACAACAAAAAAAACACAAAAGCAAGAAATACTTTAGTGCTAATTCTAAGCATACTGTAATTTTTTTAAAAAAATACTTAAAGCAAACGAATTAGCATCTAAAAGCAATAATATTTTAAACAGTTAAAACAGCTTTTATATCCCAGACATAGCTTACAGATGTGGAATTTTTTTCTTCAATCAAACTGATCCTCATTTACTTTTGATAATCAAATTGTATGTGTTTTGATTTGAGATTTGTGTAGGACTTCTTTAGAATTTTCTAAAAGGTGTCCTGATGAACAATCACTCAGTCTGTGGAAAGGATTGTGAAAATATATGGTATCCATCAAAGTCGCTACTAAACAAAGAAAAATGAAATCTAAAATATAAGGCTGATTAATCGGTGGCTTGAAGGGCTTACCAACCACTTCCCACACAGGAAAAATAAAATGGTTTTGTTTCATGCTGTAGGATGACTCTGTGCATTTTCATGCGGTGTCCCTACCAAGTATAAAATAAGACAAATGGTCAAACTCATTCAGATAAAATAACCCAGCTGGTAGTGTTCTGAGCTACCTCATTATGTCCATAAACAAGTGTTAGGTTTTGTGAAAACATCTGTGTTTTCTGGCCTGCATGGAATTTTGATTAACTTAGAAAGCTGCAGAGATATAAAGACAGTTTGCGCTCTGTTTTCAGTCAAATTTCCAAAAAAATCAATAATTGGATTTTTTTTTTTCAATCGTTCAAATGTGAACAACTCCAAGTCCCTTCTTGTTCTGACTTAGAGGTACAAACGTGTCCTGTCCTGCTCACTTGCTGGGGACGACGCAGCAAGTTTTCTGTCTCTGGGGGGTCGTTAGGTCTGTGCTTCTCCAGAAGAGCTGTGGGGGTTAAAGGTTCTTTAGGTGCTACAGGAGTATATTCCTTTTTTGGTGGGCCTTTGTCTATTGGTCTCCACCATTTTACTATTGCCTGTAAATTTGATAATGGTTGCCCATCCATTAATTCTCTAGAGATGCCTTTCTCCAGTCCTGCTCTCCATAATTGGTTCCTTGGGGCTTCCTTGTCATTATTCCAGTCTCGGGTTTGAGGAGGCCTCTCATTTAACTCGGCTCTCCATTCGGTCACATGTTCTTTTGTTTCTCTCCCAATAAATCCTACATGCTGGCCATAAATAATCAGTTCTTGGGCAATCTCACCCCAAGCGAGGTCCCGACTGTCGTCCCCCTGCCAGAAGAGTCTTAAGTCTGTCCTGAGTTTGGACAGCATAAAGTTTCAAAGAATTGGGTAGCCCCTTAATTGAAGGAGTCATTCTACCAGGATTAGCCATAAGTAACATGAGGGAAGGCTGTCTGGGTATAAGCCATTTGTCATACATGAACTGAAGGCAAGCTGCTTTTTGTATACTTTCAGTTAACTGAGCCAGACAAGGGGTAGGTATGGATATGGGGTCTCCCCATTCTATTGGGTGTACTCCCCCACCCAGTATGTCGCTCTTTGGGTCAGGGACCACGGTTCCCTACTGTCATCTACTATTAGAAATGTCCCCGAGCCCCAAGATCCCTGGGTCTCTTCTGAGAGCTTTATCCTGTCCCCACCAATCAGGGAAGCCCTCCACACATATTCCATTTCGGTTTCCTTTGCATGCCTACTATATTTTTCTTGTAAATTGGCCTATTCTGTAGGACTATAAGGTATTGCTTTTACCGTGACAGTGGGCTCGGCCCCTTTTTCTCATCATTATAAACTACTTCAGTTTTAATTAGCAGTCTGAGTTTAGGATTTGAAAGCAACTCCGGCCTAGCTTCTTTTAGCTCTTTCCAGGGGTAATGAGAGACGACTTCCCGATCAAGGGGACCGGCATCCATAGCAAGGCTAGAAAACCTATCCTCACTATCTTGGTCTCCCCCTCGTCGGTGGGCCATTTCTAGCCTTAATTCTCTCTCCCTCTGGAAAGCATCCTGCAAACTATTTCACATGTTTCCTGTAATTATTTTCTCTTATCTTTCTGAGTATCTATCAAGGTTGCCCCTAACACACCACAAACCATAGATTTTTCCCTTACCAGGTTTTGTTTTATTTTCCTTTGCCAAGTCCTTTAACCTTCTAGCCACAGTTGCTGGTAACTCCCAGTGCTCCTCAGCCCAGCTTACCCGCCTCGGGGTCAGGCAAGACCTATAACTCTCCAACAAATCCAATAATGGGCAGCAGTCAAAGTCAGGCATTTCTTGGGTTGCCTTGACCCTCTGCCAGAGAGTTCAGCTTCGACAGAAAATCAGTGCTCCTTTATTTGGCACTCTGGCTGTTATTCCCTCAAAAACCTCACTCACAGAGTATCCTGCCAGCTACACCAGTTTTAATCTCCTGTCCTTTTCGGCGGGGTGAGGGGAGGTGATCTTTTACAATACTCCGTGCGCTTCATGGGAGAAACCACAGGCTCTCCAGAGGCAGAAACAAAGTAATTAACTTTGTTACAAACTTTCCCTAAAACTGTAGTGGAAGCAACAAAAGGACTAGGCAAGTTCTTATTCTTAAAAAAGATCCAAAGTAGAAGAAGAAAGAAAGAAACGAAGAGATAGGATCATCACCCGTGGATCCAGCGACACCTTCTTGGTCCGTGAGTCAGAGTCGCCTTGGTCAGTTGCTCCACTGGGGTCCTGGGTGCAGGAGCACATCACATGACTGAGGGCCGGTTGCCTTTTTATGAGGTCAGGGGTCTCTTGGACTCCTCCCACAGGTGGAGACTCATTTGCATGGGTGCACATGTGCTGTGAGCTATTCTGGAACATTGCAGAAGGTGATAGGGGTATCTGGTAAGCCCCCAGACTCAGTTAATTTTATGTTTTGCCAGGGCGGGCACAGGTTGTCACTGTTTCCCAGCGGTTTCACCTGGGCAGTTGATCTCTGTGGTTTCAGGGTAGTTAACATAGGGAACCACCCCCCACCTTCATAGCACATGACTCACTGCTCTGCCTCCCTGACGTTTGCCCAAGGGAAAACACGTTGCTCACCACAAACAATCATTAAGTCTCCGTCAGTTAGTTGTTCTGTGACATCCAACACAAAAGGGTCTCTTGACCATCACAAAAAATCATGGGATAATTTTTGCTCTTTTGATGTTAGATGTCTAACCATAAGGAAAATAAGAACAAGCTTCATGAGAAAAGAAAAAAAAGGATACAGCAACTTAGTTCTTATTACAGTTTGGATATATTCATCATTATGTCATTAACCATTGATGTATTTTCCAAATAGTCAATGTAATTTCCACTCATTTAAGAACTTCTATCATTAACATATGCAACTACCGTGTTATTTAGGTTGCTCTTAGTAGTGTCTTTCCATTTGTAAATATATCCTAATTCACATAAAATTACATTAAAAGGATGTGAAGTTTTCAAAGTTATCATGTAAAAAATTAAGAAGTACCATATGTATTTCAATATTACAATTAATTTGTTTTTCAGTACCGTACCAATTGTTACAAATTGGAATGTTTCTTCTATAAAAATATTCAAGAAATTTTATGTGCCTCAAATCAGCTGATAGGCTAACTGCTTCTTTTAGTTAAACTTCTCTAAAACCAGCAACAATTCACAGAGGTTTTCGTAGATTCACAATCAGTTGACTCTGCGGAAGAAAACTATATAAACTGTGTTGATACTAATGATACCAAAGTACTGAGCGTACGTACTTCCACAACACCTCTTTCATTTGTAATGTCACCTAAAATTTCAGCACAGCCATCAAAACCAGCTGGTGAAACAGCATTAAGGGTTAAATTGCTACACATCATAACAGGGCTGACGTGCTTGAGTAAACAGAGGCTGTACTTCAGTTGGATCTTTGTTTTTTTCCTAGCATTAGTTACAAATGGCTTGAAAATACAACTTTTGGGTGAAAAGTATCTAGAGCATACATTGACCTCTCTTTCTGAGTCTGTGGGAATGTTCTTGCTCAGCCCACCGCTTGGATCCTTGCTCACTGTTGGCACACAAGCTAATGTATTAAACATTCACCATTCTAAAGCTGACATTTTGATAGCAGTCCACATTGAAAAAAAAAAAAAAATCATTTTTTTTAATAGAGAATTATTTGATATATGTGTGTTTATAATGCACTAAACAGTCCTTACTTTTTTCTCTCTTGGTGCACACTTAAAATTATTAGGATTCTTTTAGCAACTAAAGATGTTTACTCCTATTTTAGTCTGTCTCACCTGGGGTGCAGGTGCTTGGGAGGAATCAAATGCGCCACCAGGAGAGCCCTTTCCTTCTGCGGATTTGTACAGCTCCTAGTATCCCTGCTCAATCCTGCTGCAACTCATACACTCCTTGCCTCCCAGAAAGTGAGTTCAGGATTGCTGTTCTCCCTCTGGGACTTCCTGAACTGGGACTCAGGACCCAAGACAGGCACCTTTCAGTTATTTCTTTGGCTGCTTCACACTAGTGGTTTCCTATCTGGTATTTCTGGGTGAGGTCTGGGAAACAGGCCCTCCAGGCCTCCTCCTCTCCTGGCTAGACAGGGAGGACTACTCACAGGAAGATGTACAAATAGTTTATTGGCTTCTGTTAGGACCTAATCCAGCATAGCAATTCTGCTAGTTACTCTGGTCCTCCTCTATTGGTGGTTTGCTTTCTATTTTCTCCCTCTGTACTTCACTTCCAATAAATCTTTTCACTTTTTGTATTTGTTTGCACACTGTGTGATTTGAAACTTATTTCTTTGCTTGTGATCTCAAAGTGTGCAGGGAATTTAGCTGAAAACAGAAGTCAGGAGCAAAAAATGCGGTTGCATTATTTGTTTTCTCTTTTGAATAACAGATATTTACTACAGGTAGTATATTTGTAAAAACTCAGTCTGCTTGCAGGAAAGTGACTAAGCTGCACCCTTGTATGTATTGGTGCCAACATTCAGGTGCCAAACTTCTGGACCTCCTCAGGTTTTGTGAACATTGCACAGGGGCATAACAAGGAAACGTAGAAAGGACTAGGAATACCAAGGTGAGAGGCAAGTTTCACCACCTTTCAAAAGAATAAGGACAACCTATTGTTCAGTAATCAGTGGCACTCATTTGTCACATCAGCACAATGGTGATTTTTTTTGGTTGGTTGTTTTTTTTTAACGAATATCAACTCCCCTCCAGAATTTGTCCCTGAGCTGATGATCAATTATGATCTACAGCAAGATCCTGACCATTATTCACACAAAGTAGCATGCAATGTGGAATGATGGGCAATTATTTACAGTGAGAGTGAAAAGATATGTTGTTTTTAAAAAACAAATGCATAGTATCTAGCAACACTGCAACATATGAGTTTTTATAATGCCTTTTTATAACTGGAAGAACAATCCAGGTGTCACAAAATTTCCATCAATTGCCTGGTGTGCCAAGTGTAAGAAAATCCGCAGTAAGAGAAAGTACATAATTTTTTTTTTCTGCCTTATGCTTTGTTATAAGCCATGGCGTTTTTCCTGCCTTGAAATGCCACTTTAGATCCTCTAACCACCACACTGGTGGTGGAGCACCTGCCTTATGCCTTATGCAACACTCAGTTGCAGGGAGGCAAGTCTTACTATTAAAAAAGAAAGCTTCATCCCAAATATATTTTGGTCATAAGCTACAGAGAATCATGAGTATGACAGCGTCTATCTATTCAATTTCTATTTCCTGCATTCTGCCTCATTCCAAAACTATGTGTATTTGGCAAAACGAGTTCTAAGTAACTTTGATTAGCAGAGAGACATCATAACCATATCTCCTCTGTCTTAGCGTAACTGCTGGAGGGAAGAAGCATGTTTTAAAACTAATGTCACAATCACACTGTGAACATCTTCAAAAAAATTATGTCCTGAAAACAGAGCAATTCTTCTGGTCATTTTTTTCAAACAGGAGAAACAAGACAAAAAACCCAAACCACTTGTATTTCTATTGATCTGTTATCTCTAAGTGTTTCTTGTGACCTGTCAGGATATTAATATTTTAATGTTTTACATTAATTAGCTTTAAAATAATGTAAAGATTAAATGTCCCTTGAATAAACAATAGAACAGCTGTACTGGATAACAGGACGGCAACCATTAAAATAGTTATCAGGGAACACAGCTTTTGAGATAGCAAGGACTGCCAAGAAGTCTAACAGAAAGTTGAGAAGATTAATTCCTAACCCTTGTATCCAGTTATTAAAAGAAAAAAGACAAATAAAAAGTATGTAACAGATATAACATGTTATTACAAATACTCATAATTAAGAAAATAACATTAAATACTGCTACAACATTTCATAAAGCAATATCTAGAAACATTAGTAAATATTTGTAATGGAATGGATTTGAAATACTCCTTTCAAATTCCACTGTTGCCTTCTGTTAGTTTGTGAGAAGATAACGAGTCCTTTGAGATTAACACAAGGTAAATCAAGGGGTGAGGGCCTGCTTCAGAGGACAAAATCACCCTTTCCTGTTGACCTAGTTAGAGTTTACTTTTCAAAAATAGGTCTGTTCCCTAACTCTTGCATAACTTTTAGTGTAAAGTGAAATAGGAACAGATTCCATAACACGGGGAAACATTCACTTCTTGTTATGCTGTGTTCTTTATAATGCACATGGGAGAAGAAACTAAGAATTCTCTTATTTCAGATAAGAAAGAGAAGAAATTGCAATATTGCTTTCATATAATCTTCATAACACAAATTAATCTGTCTTTCAAGTGGAGTGCATAAAAGATTGGAGAATAAGGATTTAAACTTTTTAAAAGACTAAGAACCGTAGATGGAGTTTTCTCTAAGCTTGAACTAAAGTTGTTTAGATATACTAGCCTTAATTCAGTCTTGGCTTTCAGTTTTTATGTCTTTCTCTATCAGTGTAAAATGTATGTAAAGTGGATACAAAATGCAACTAAATCAGATGTGGCATTTTATACCTATTCTACACATTCAGTTCTAGCATAACTGACAACAATAAGGAGCCTTGTTCTTTTCTTTGTGGTGCTGGTGAAAAAGATTTTTTTAATGACAACATATTTTCATTTTTTTTCTGCCTTTAAAGCACTAGTCAAGGGGACTTATGGAAAAACAAATTCTATGTACTGAGATAGGTTTCTTCAGAGCAATCAGCTTCATTATGTTATGTTGTACTGTTAGTTAAGTGTTCAGCTTTTAATCAGCCAGTAAGCCCCTACAGTGAAAGGAGAAATATCAGTTACTTTAACTGGTAAATTCTTTGGAGAATAAAATGCAGGAGACCAATTAGTATTAAAATTTGCCCCAAAAGATAATAAGAGGCATGGATGGATGCCTCAAGTGAGACTGATTGGAACCAGTAAGGCTATTAGTGCCTTCATGACTCTAAGAGCGAAAAAGGGTGAAAAAATCAGAAGCCTAAAATTTTGGTTTTAATGTTTAAAAAAACCAACCACCACCACCACAACAACCACCTTCTCAAAAAAAATCAAAATCCTTCAATCATTTCATTTCAGTCCTGCTTGATATATTAAAATTTAACTGATCAAATAATTAATTCAAGTAATAGGCTTTAGATCAGAGGGGCTGCTTCAGTTAGGACCAATTCTTGAGAGTTTTTTTCGTGTTGTAGAGAAACAACCTAAAAGTGTTTTCTCATTTCAACAGAATCTGAACTTTAAAAAATATTTCTGTTCAACCAAAACAGTGGAATTTCAAATTTACACCAACTTTTAGCTAATACAGCTTGGTGTTTTTTAATCATAAATGACCTGAATTTATATTATTCCTAAAAGATAAGTGAAATAAAATCCATACTGCTTTTTGAACATAGAACTCAACCTATGTTTGAGTTCTAGCTTGTCTTACATCCCACCTACAATCTCCTACTCTGTGATTCAGTGATTCTATGATTCAGTATGGAATGAAGTACATTCTCAGCAAGTTTGAGGACAATGCCAGATTGAGAGGAGCAATCAATCTACTGCAGAGCAGGGCTGCTCTTCAGAGGGACCTGGACAGGTTGGAGCTATGAGCTCTTGAAGTTAAATAAAAGCATGGGCAAAGTTCTTCATCTGGGGTGGAATAACTCCAGGCAACAGTGTAGGTGGGGTCCAGTTGTCTAGGAAGCAGTTCTGCAGAAAGAAATCTGGGATCCAGGTGGACAGTAAGTTGAAAATGAGCCAGCAATGTGCCCTTGCAGTCAGCAGACCCAAGAAAGTGATCTTTATTCAGCACTTCTAAGACTGCATCTGGAATGCTATGCCCTGTTTTGGGCTCCCCAGTGTTGGAAGGATACTGGCATACTAGAGCAAGTCCATCAAAGGCCACCAAGATGTTCAAGTGCTGGAGCACAGGGTTTATAAGGAGAGGCTGAGAGAACTGGGTCTGTTCATCTTGAGGAAGAGAAGGCTCAGGGGATATGATATGGCTTTCTACAGCTACCTGATCAGAGAACACAGAGAAGGTGGTGCTGTACTCCTCTGAAAGGTGCACAGTCCTCTTTTCCTGGGAAAATCCATTCCTGGAAAATTTTAATTAGGTAGTAAGGTGGTTTGGTGGGGGGTTTTTTGGCTTTTTGTTTGGTTGGGTTTTTAATCAGAAGGATGGTTAAATACTCGAAGAGAAGTTCTGAAATCTCTGGACAAATCTCTGAGGAACCAACCTAATAAGAGCTTCTCTGAGTAAGGAGCTGCATTAGAAGACCTCTACAGGTCCCTTCCAACTTAAACAATGGTTGTATGATTCTATTTTAATTTGACTATTTGGAAAAAATTACAATTATCTGATCTAAAGACATAAAAAGTAGAGATCTAAAGACATAAGAAGTTAAATGGTAATGTATGAAGACACCATACCTTTATTATTTACCCTTAAGAAATGTTAGTCAATGTCATATCTGAAGCGACATTCATAATGCAGTTGAAATGTTAAAGCTATGTTATAACTTATGAACCTGATAATAGATGAAAGAATCTTTCAGCATGAGGTTTGTGTATACGTATAGTTGTATATATTTTAATTATTTTACAATCACATAGAAATGCACACATAACAAAGAGAAATCACAATCCTTATGTACGTACACATCCACTATTGATATTGTAAGTATGAAAGTCTAAATATAGCCACAGCAATCTTCAACACTATATGATTAAGACTTAATGCACATACAGGTAAAAAGGACAATTGGAGAATATTAAGAAAAGAGCAGGGCAAGATTCTAACACCGATAGAGCAAAAAGGATATTAAAAATGTGCAGTCTTGAAACACAGATAACAAGAGCTGTTAAACAGGAGACCAGCATTTTGCTGAAAAATTGAACTGACTTATGAAGAGTTTAAAATTATATCAAGGAATGGAATGAGAAAAATACCATAATTTTCACCTCTTTGTATATTTTAAGGGAGTTTCTCTTGATCTTTGGCTAGATGAACATATTTCTGAGCCTACAAATCATACAGTTTCACATTAATCAAATTAATCAAATCCTCAAATGAATAGTGCTTGTGTTGCATTGCTAATATATTAGCTTAGATCGTGAAAACTCTGAAAACAACTATGTACCAGCAGAGTTGCTTGCTCTAACATTACTACTTGAAATATCAGAAGTGACACGCAGAAGCTGTCACTTACAAGAAGTGCGTTCCAGTACTGAAAAAGTAACAGAACTATTAACGACATTTTTGTTAATCATGAGCATTTGAATACTCACAAAACCCACAGAAAATAAAGACAATAAAAGGTAGAATGATGACCCTGTTGCTGAACTATTCTGAGGTAGGGAGAGAAAAAAAAAAGACTCAAATGTACACTTATCTGACATATCTGATAAGGTGTGATTCTGTTTGCAAAATCATATCTAAACTGATATGCTACAAATTGAACAGCAAAAATTTTTGGCAGCTAATGGCTTTTGCCGTTTTAGACAAGGTCAGAGAATGTCCACTTCTTGCTTTAGACACCAGGGAGATGTGATTCACCAAATTAATTTCCAGACCTAGTCTGCATTAAGAAATTACATCATTTCTCTCAATGACTCACTCAGTAGATATGTACACTAATGTATATACCACATTTTTCATTTTATATACATGTATTGGATTTTGTATCAAAAATTACTCCTGTATATTATACTGAAATTTTATTAACAAAACCTTATTCATTATGAAAAGGAGCCTAACCTGAGCTATTTCACACTTTCCAACACTTACCCTCCCTCCCCCCATTAAACTTCTTAAAGTTCTTCTGCAGACAGTGCAGTTTATAGCTTTGCTGTAACGGATTATTTCCGGTAGATTGTCCTTGTTGGAAGGAGAGAAAACAAAGGAGAGAAAACAAAGACTAACAGTCTTGATACTGGTGCTGAAAAAGGAAACTGTTCCATATCATAAATAAGGTGATCAGTACCTTTCTCATATGATAAGAGTGATCCCAAAGCCTTGAAAGTAATTATATCACAAAACTGAGTTTATAGCTTTGTGTCTATTAACAACAGAATAGAAGTGTTTCCTCCTGTTTAAGATATATGACAGCTACTCGAGAGCACTCCAGATTAAACAAGGAATTAAACACTTTCACTTCTTCCATCTGCAGAACTTTCAAGGCCTCTCTAAACACAAAGTTCTTTTATGAGCCTTGCTATTACTTGGTGCCTAGTTCAGTATGTAACAAACTCATTACAGGTGTTTTGGGTGAAGTGAAAAATGACGGGGAAGACAGAATGACAGATCAGAGACAGTTCACCCTTAAGATCAGAAACCTTCAGGAAATCTTCTTGCCTTATCACAAACTTCCTTGTACATGATAGCTTCCAGTCTCTCTGAATTAATACTCTACCTAGCACTGGAATAACAGTACTTCCACAAAGTAATGTGGATTGAAAATTTCCATGCAATTTAATAGAAAATAATTCTTCTTACTTGTCTAAAAAAAATCCAAAAACCTGAAAGTTATGTCATTCTTCTCAGACTTTCACTTTAAATATATGTTTGTAATATTTAGGCCCAAGCTGAACAAATTGCGTCTTCCATAAAGCTTTATGATAGGTTTTCCAAATCTACTTTTCCTGGCTTTTTCAACGAAAATATTATGATGCTTTAATTCTTCACTGAAAAGATGATATTTTTTGACTTTTAAAAATCTTGTATAACATTAAAAAGATTTAATTCAAAAAATTAGCACAAATTCAGTTAGCAGAGGGAGCCTTACATACAGTTATAAGACAGCCTTGCAGAATTCCTGACACTCCTTGCCTCAGCAAGGTCAAGCAGGGATCTTCATTCATATTTAAATTCCAGCTAATATTCAGAGAGAGGGTTTTGCATCATATTTTCCAGATCTAATTAATAACATCTGGACATCTGGGAACAGATTTAGAAGTGCTAAATGTGCAACAGCTAAGAAATTCATGTGCCAGATGAGAGAAGTAGGGAGTGGAATACGAGTGCTCAAGGGAATAAAAGAGATTTTTCAGTAAAGCACTTCATGCTTTGTTTAATCCCACAAGTGTGAGAAAGTAGAAAAGGGAAATATAGTAAAACAAAGGGAAGATTTAGGTCCTGATCCTCCCCTGACACCTAGCAACCAGGCCAAGTATCCTCAGCAAAGGGACAAGTAACAAACAACTATACAATTGCTAAGTGAGAGAATAAAACCCCTAGATTAGGTAGGGAGAACATAAGGTTTGATTAATATGAAAAATTAGAGCTATCCATAATGAGGTTCAACTAATATATTATTGTGCAGGGATAGATGGGAGTGGAGTGAGGAAAGATCAATTTTGTAAAACAGCAATAGTGGAAAACATGGAGTGAAACACATGCCGTGCTTTCACAAATCCATAGCACCCATTCATTGATTTATCCGATCTCTTTACAGAGCCAAAGTTGAACCACTTTCCTCTGTTTACCAGCCTGCTCACAGTTTACCTTGCAGGTCAAATGAGCGGTCCAAACCCTGTGGAGATCCTGTTCTGATCACCTACACATGGATGAATTCACACAAGGAAAAGAATAATAACCAGCAGCACTTTCAAAATGCTGCTGGTATAACATCAAGTTAATTCACAGAGAGTCTGTGAAAAAAAGGAAGCTTATCTCAGGTTACAGAAACAAAACTAAGCCAGGAACTTTAAAAAAAAAAAAAAGCTAAACACAAAAACTAAGGCTTAAAAATGTGAATCTAATGTAAAAGACAATGATGTCTCTTATTTCACAGGTGTATGGTTTAATTAAGTCACTGCCTAGCTACATATGAAAACAAGAATTGTGAAAGCTATGTGCAGCTCAATAATTTATGTGGACAGCACAAATATAAAAGAGCTAGTGCTACATCTAAAAAGAAAAGCCACTGTCAAACAAATAGTCATTTTGTTTCCAAATTTGACAAGGAGGGTCATCCATTTTAATGTTCTGTGACTGTGAGCTATACCTGTCCAAAATAAAAATGCCAGTGTTGCCCTTTTCACATACCAAATATAATGTTTGGAAATGGATAACAAGCAAAAGCTTGCAGGCTTTGAGTGTCTACAGATTTGAGTACTCCAGGAGTTAAACTGCCAGGATTAGTTTTTATATAAACAGGATAAATTCAACCATGAAGAGGAATGGAATCTCTACAAAAGGGAAAAGTATGACTAAAGAGAGAAATTCCATAACCAGTCTGGATTGCAAAGAATGGAAAGCCAAAAAAAAGAGTGAAAAATAAGCATTTAAATTAAAATTGTTGAAGGACATGCAAGTATTACATGGGATGAGATAAATGATGGTACATTTATTCAAATAAAATGAATCTGTAAATGGTCTACTGATCACCACATAAACATGAAAAGGAAATTCAGCCTAGTACAAGAGGATTTATCTGTACAACTAATACAATGGAAAGTCAGATTTCTAGTAGTGCAATGATGGTCAGTGGTTTCCTTTTCATTCACAATAGCTTCAGCATTGCGATCCACAGTCCCAAACCACTGTAAAGAACAACATATCTTGCTGTTTTGGTGTAAGCATTCTCTGGATTTGATCTGAAGACATAGCTAATGCCATTTAAAAGTTTCCTCTTTACAGATTTCCACAGCTTTTATGTGGGAAGTAGGAAAAACAAAGACATAAAAGACAATTCACTCATTATAGGAAAAAGCAACCACAGCCTCAAGGAAAAGTAGTTAGCACTATATACATCAAAGTTACAGCAGAATAGACCAAACACTGTAGAATGCTGTGATGAGTTATGACATTTTTCTAAATCATATCACATCAGAAAGCATGCGTTTCAATATAAGCAGTATAGCAGTTATACTCTAAGTAAATGGCTTCATCCAGGGAACAGTTTCAGTTATCTTTTATACAACCAACAACAATGCTTCTCCAAGGAATCTAGTATATTGACACCCAATAAGCTATACATGTTATCAAAATTTCAGAAATAACATTTTGAACAGAGACGGACAGGATGCTGAAGTAAAGTAATCCAATGGCATCATTTAACTGATGATGACATAAGATCTGTTGTCATAGTGCTATCTCAGTACTCTGTGTTTATGAAGAAGCTGATGAAGAGGAGAGATGACACAGGTGGAGAATAGTGGCAGTCGTGTTAGTCACTAGACTTTCTTCCTTTATAGGCTACAGGTATGTTTGATAAGGTGAGAAAGGGGATATTTTGTACCTTTAAGTAACTATTCCTTCCACCACAGTACTAATTCTGTTTCTCAATATGTATTTTCTCAGTAGCACATGATATGATACTTCATTAAACCCTTTCCTTCACCCAGGTTTACTATGAAGTCTGTGCCTTATGTAATTTTTGACAACGTGGGCTGAAACTACAATATGTTTCCTGAGAGTATGATTTTTAAATGCCTTGAGAAAACAGCCTTTCTATGTCTAAGAGTTTGTTTCTGTATAATATTTGCAAAAGGCTATCTCTGTATTAGTTTGCCCACAGTATTTTAGCAGATTAAATACATAATTGCAGAGACTTTCCTAGTTTCATTCATACAGCTATAAACCAATGTTATTTACTTGCTGAGGCATAAACAATGTTCACACAGTTTTCCATTGAAAATGACTAATATGCTAAAATACTTTAAAATAAAAAGTAAAGTCTTAGATGTTAGAGATAAACACAGGAGGTAAAACAGTTCTGTTGCATACCATAACTTCATGGTAGTAAAAAACTCTTTTTGATAACTTTTCTGTCTAGCTCACTGTACAAAACTGATCTTTCAAACTGAATTCATCATTCTGTAAACACTTTAAGCCAGCTCTACCTCTAAGAGATGCCATTTTCTACTCCCTGTGCTCCATCTTACCCATTCTGTTTTTCGTCAGAGTAGGAAACTGATTAGAGACACCTTTTTTCATCTGTAATAGTTTTATTTGGAGCTATTCTTCAGGTCATCTTAATAAAAGTTTGTAAAGACACAAGGGAGAGAGCAGGGAACGAGTAGGAATCGTCATTCCATTGGTTGCAGTGCTGGTTTATAGTACCTTAAAATACATGGGAACTACTTTCTTAGACATATAGTCACAATGAAGGAACTCCTTGGAATTGTGTAAGACATACACAAGTAAAGATTTGCTGTTTTTAACTATGAAGAATAAGTGCAAAGAGCTAAAATTTGGGAATAGACAATTTAGTTTAAAACCAGTACAGCATTGAAACCAATCTTGAAAAGTTCCGCAGCTTTCTGAAAGACACCAAAGACTTGGAATGTCCTTTTAAATTATTAGAGGAACATTTAAGAAGCACTCCACACCATTAGGTTCTGACCTTACGCCTTTAGGAAGGTGTCAAAAGCCTACTGCAGTGGGACTGTGAACAGCAGGGCTTTTTGTTTCTACTTCCTTCACCCGCCACACAAGGACTCTCAGACCACATGCACGGATACGTATCACAACATTCTCCTTTAAATAAAGGGGACAGGTCCTTAGTATCTAGCCTTCCAGACATTAGCAAGTCCAGTCACTGTAGAATTTTGATGATATTAATATATCATTTGCAGAACTTTAGATTGTGTGCCATCCTAGCAAAAAGGGAAAATGTGAACTGAAAAGGGGAGTAGAAAAGATAAATGAGCCAAGGTCATGAAGTAGCTTATGCTAGGTCAGAAAACGGAGTGACAGAAAAAAATTTTGATTGGACAAGGCAGCAAGAATGTGAAGCTAAAAGTAATTCATCAGGTTAGGAATTGTTTGTAGAACACCACGGACACTACTGTGATACTGAAATTACAGGCAGAGCAGAAGATATAAATAAATACTACCTGCAACAGTGAGGTCAAAAGATGATTTTGTGAAGACACTTACCTTCATTCTTATGGCATACTTTGTGCTTTGTTAGAGGCAAATTCTGATCTACAGCCTCTACCATTACACATTTAAGAGGTGAAGGAGAGCATAAGAGTGCAGATTAATTTGACCCTTTGTGTTTTCCTTTCTGTGAGATGAAAATGCATTAGCTCTGAAAACTGTTTAAATTTGGTGCTGCAATTGCTTAATCAGAAAGCTTTTTCCTCTGATGAACTAGTTGTTAGAAGCAGTACTTCCAAACAGTCAATAGAAAAATGGAGCCAAATGCCTCTGTAGTGATGTTAATCCTTGGCTCCCACACTATGTCCCTACAGTAAAGTGCCTTGCAACTAATTACAGTGTGCAACGCCCACAGCAGACCTGAGGCATTAGGGATGATTAGAAATGTGTGCTGGAACTCTCATTAGGTGATGTGCTTCTGCTATCTGCATCACCACCCTAGACAGCTATTCAAAAGCTACAGCCCTGTCATTACAAAGGCATATACTGTCAGGGATAATACAGAACTATTATATAATTCTGCATATTTGTGTCACAAATGCTTGTCTACAAAAGCATTGAAAAAATACTATACTCCCAAGAAGAAAAAAAAAGTGTGTCTGTCTAGGCAGAATTCTGCTAGACTCTTCTTTGGAGGTAGGAAGGAGTGATCTATTGTCTTCTCTAAGTTGGAGCATCCTAAAATTCTCAGTGGTAATGGCTTAGGTATTTGGACTGATGACCAGTGGCAGAGGCAGCTCTAACTCTACCTGCTGTTCTCCTCTGCTTGTGTTAACACCACAGATCTTGAAAGAAAATGGAGAATGCTTCTACTCTGGCAGCCCTGCACAACCGTAGAATGGGGGG
>NW_009613444.1:0-31898 GCF_000690535.1 Cariama cristata
TAAGCCCAGGAAGAAGGGAGGGGTGAGGGACCTTCAAGCCTGCAACTGCCCTCCACCCTCAGCACCCTTTCACATTAGACTTGTTCCCTGGAACAAGGTTCCATCAGCTTCCCAAAGTGCTGTGATGATACACAGAGTCCTTGAAGATACTTCTGATGGTAATTAGGATTTCTTGCAACTAGCAGATTTGAGAGAAAAATACATTTCTTACTGGTTGTCCTGCACATTTTCCAATTCTGCATGAATTTTATTAGTTTATAAATTATTTATAATCTTGTTACTCTTTGAAAAGAAAGAGACGTTTCTGACCATCATAACCAGTTGGACTAGATGATCGGTGTAGGTACCTTCCAATGGAACTATTCTATTTCTATTCTATAACCATGTCTTTCTGACATACTAAAGACCTTTATTCAAGTCACAAGTGACATTTTGATCCTTTGCGGGGAAAAACAGTGAAAGTTTTCCTGCTTGTGATTCCTGTAAGTGGTGATGCCCATAATATGTCCAGGACTCCTTTCTCAACTACAAGAACAAGAAAGAAGAATTCAGTTCCACATCTGTTCCACATCTGTTACTTTTTACGTCATATAATATTTGAACATTCCCATACAGAATGCCATGAATAATAGGCTGAGTTTTTGCTATATCTGCAGTGGAGCTTTTTTGATGCTCTGCATAGTATCTGTAACAAACTAACTATTGAAATGAAGAATAGGATCAGTTATACTTTTGGCAGTACTTCTAGATTTCAAAACTGTGGGAGTGAGCATCCATAAATCATTTAAGAACTGCCCAGCCAGCAAAAGTGGAATTAGCTAGACTGTGTTTTAAACACATTAAAGAGAAGAGATATAAATACCATTTCAAGCATAGCAATCTTATGCATTCAAAATTTTCTTGGTATGAGTGACTCCTTTAGTAAAAGTGTTGGCTCACAAGGATCTTTGATCTTTTGTCCCCAAACAGAAGTTGCTCAGTATTTGTCAGTCTTTGCTGTATAAGCAGACGAAGTTTTCTTTTCTATGGGTATTCACAGTATTTTTAGTTGTATTTGTGAGTACTGTAACTGTTTGACTCTCTTGTTTGGATAATGATGTTTTGGGCTTTTTTATTAGTGTCCATAGAATAATTTCAGTGACTAGTTTTCAACATATAGTTGTGAGACTTCTGTATACCAGAAAGATACTTACAAATACTGACTCACTTGAGTAAGCAAAGGAAGGAGTCCTTAATGCAGGGAAAAAGATGAACAAATTTTGGTTTCAGTTATATTTGTGTCCTCCTTTTGGCCTAAAATCTACCTGGATCCAAAGTGCTACTGTATCCTGTACAGCCTACACATTCTGCTTCCCAGTACTTTGTTCAATAGTTTTTGTGAATTATCTGTTTGAACAAGGGCAAAATCAAAGGGAAACAATTACAATATTTAGTGATGACAAACTATTAAATTATGTAAATGAAACCAGTGTTGTCTAGTTGAGAAGCCCATTTTTAAGCTTCCTTTTGAGATACAGACTTCCAAATAAAAATAGGTTGCATTTTTAGAAGTGCTGAGGTCAATGTGAGCTGAAATTAAACAGCAGAATGAAAAATCAACCTAGAAATTGATGATTTATGAATGTGCCTTTAGGCATTCAAGTATTGGGCTTGAGATATATGAAAATGCTGGAAAGCATTACATTAACAGTGCTTATAAAAGTGTGATAACTTAGTGACCTAATTTTCCAAAAACCCTATTGAAAATTAATGAGATATATGTGGCAAAGTACCGAGTTTTCTTTTGGAAGAAGCTTGCTTTTAGTCAATAAGCTCTTAAATGTCGCTGAAAAGCCATGTCATGTTTTGGGTTTAATCCAACCTCAGTGGTATATATATTGGTTTTATAAGGACAAAACCAAATTATTTCTTTTTCAAATTCACAGGCTGAGAACATTATGTTTATTTATATTTTCCAAACGATAAATTTAATAACTAAGTACCTACTTTTCAAGAAGTTTTTTATAACATGATCATAAAATTAAGTTGTGCCACACATTTTCTGTGTGTCACTCTTCAGTCCAATGAAACTATAATGCATTGAGGCAAGCTTGTTTCGTTAGAATTACATGGCATTCTTGGAAACTTTTCACTCAGTATGATGTCATTAGCACTGATAAATCAATGAAAATGAATAAACCACTTCTACTGATCTTATTTTGACCTGTTCAGCTCTGAAATGGATCACAAATCCCATACTCACTCCACAGTGAAAAAACAGTAAAAAAAAAGAAAACTGGTGAAGGACATTAAAAACTGAGAAATGTGTAGATAACCTCCTAAACTCAGATGATAAATTTCACTGACAAGTTCAGTATGACTTGCGAAGGTTGGCATAAAGCATTATGCCTTACTTGAACAGACAAGCAAGAAACCTTGCATGCTGTCTTGTAAAATGAGTAACATAATAAATTACAGAATAGCAAATGAATGGTTAATGAGTGAGAAAATTTGACTGACAAATACATGGAGCATGAGTAAGAGAGAAATGAATCTTAAAAGCATTGTGTTAAGCTAGGTAAAAGAATAAGGAAGAAGTCACTGTTATACTTCTCTGCAACCTAGTTGGTCTCAAGAACCTCCTTTGAAATGCAGAAGTTTCTGTTCCTGTTCTGCTTGCAGTTTAGCTCCCAAGGGAGGTGTTGATCAGTCTTTCCAAATGCATCCTTGACATTCATGGATAAATATGTTAGAATAGCAAAAAAGTAAGGATGAAATCCAAGCTCCACTGAACAAAACTCCCTCTATTTTCAGTAGTATCCAGAACATTCCTCTGTGATGTGCAGCTGCACAAGTAAATCAGCATTTTGATTTCAGAATTGTAAGTGTAAAAGTTCAAATATATGAACGCAAGAAGGGTCTTGTATGTGCTGATTTGTAGATTCAGGCAGATGGAGATCTGTTTAAGAAAAAGTTCTCTAAGAGGCCGCTTGAGAACTCAGCATATCCAATACAGCATTTAATTGTATTTCCCTTAAGTATGAAGAACACATTCAGCATTTTATCCTTTTAAGTGTTATTCATAGACGTGCACACAGGATGCCGTTCAGAGAAGAAATGAGGCAACCTGTATTCAGCGTGTTAGGTCTGTAGTTGGTAGAAAAAGGAAGGAAAAAATAAACTAAAGAAAAGAATTAAAAGCAAGCAGGTCTTGTGGGGCCTGATTGCACCAGTGAGCCTTAATGGGCTCATTGATCAGATTCACCTGGGACTGCCCCACAAACCACTATGCTGGTTTTGGCTGGGACAGAGTTAATTTCCTTCATAGTAGCAGGTATGGGCTATGTTTTGGATTTGGGCTGCAAACAGCATTGATAACCCAGGGACATTTCCATTACTGCTGAGCAGGGCTTGTACAGCGTCAAAGCTTTTTCTGCTCCTCACCCCAACCCAGCAGGGAGGAGGCTGGGGGGGCACAAGGAGTTGGGAGGGGACACAGCCGGGACAGCTGACCCCAACTCACCCAAGGGATATTCAATATCGTATGACGTCATGCTCAGCATATAAAGCTGGGGGAAGGAGGAGGAAGGGGGAACATTTGTAGTAATGGTGCTTGTCTACCCAGGTAGATGTTATGCATGATGGAGCCCTGCTTTCCTGGAGATGGCTGAACACCTGCCTGCCCATGGGGAGTGGAGAATGAATTCCGTGTTTTGCTTTGCTTGTGCACGCAGTTTTTGCTTTGCCTATTAAACTGTCTTTATCTCAACCCACAAGTTTTCTCACTTTTACCCTTCTGATTTGCTCCCACATTCCACTGGATATACGGATGGATATATAAGTGGATATACGGGTCTTAGTTGCTGGCTGGGGTTAAAGCACGACAGCCACGTTGTAGCTGTCCCTGTCGCCAACTCTGTCTACTAGGTGGACTGTGGACTCTGTGGTGTGGGCAACCTGCCTCCAGGTTAAGGCCCCTTGCATGTACATTGTAGCCTGTCTCTGGCCCTGTCTCCCAGATGGACTTTGGACCCAAGGTGTAGACCTGTCTCTGGCCCCGTTGCCAGCTGCTCCTGCCAGGACTCTCTCTGGACCCTGGGCGTGGTTCACTGTGTGTCTGGGGCTGTTGATGGGCCCTCTTACCAACACCGTGCTCTACCTGCTGTGTTCAGTCCCTGTGGGATGGTGCCCCGTTGACTAGGGGAGCAGCTGGCTATCACTGTGCCCTGGCAGCAGTGCTTGTCAGCACAGTTCTCCGTGATGAGTTCACCCTATCACAGCCAAAGCTTTCAGGCCCACCAGTTCTCCCTTTGATCTTCTCCTTTAACTGAACACATCTATCAAGTTTACAAAATTGGCACACAGCTATCAGATTCATAAGCTTGAAAGAAAATGAAATACCTCTTTTATGAAACCAAGGATGAAAACCAGAACATTCTGTCATACTGGGCTTATTGTAAATATAATAATAGACCCATTGCAGAAGAGAGGAAAACAAAAATATATGCCATTTTCTAAAGTTAATTTTATACATAGGTATTCTTTAAGTTACAATATTACCAAAATAAGTCATAAAAAGCATAGACTTCAGTGGAGACATAATTTCACTCCAAATGATTACATTTCAGATACCCGTATTAAAGGGACCATGCACTGCTCTGGCATCACTAGGGAAGTTTCTACATGACCTGTTATTGTGCTCCCAGGTAGGTCTCATTTCTTCTATATTTATTAGTTACATTGGTGAGACACCTGGAGATCTTCAAGCTAATCAACTCTATGCTATATAGTTATAGTAAATGCTAGTTTCCACTCCAGTGAGTTTATAAACAAAATATTGAGACAGAGCAGCTGAGGAGGCAGAAGACAAAGGTGTCTGTAATAATGGAGTGATTCAGTTTTGATAAGCTAGCTTTTCTACATGAATTATTTTGTTTCTTATCAGCTGGGAGAATTTTCAAGATGGTGCAGCAGACAAAGAATTTAAAGTTAATTTGGAGGGGCATAATGATGTGGTTCTGAGGACTTCAGTAAAGGTTCTCCCATATAGAAGGACCAGACTAGAAGTAAACATAAGGGTGCTAATAAGAAAAGCCTTCCTGAGGCTGGTAAGATTTATAGAAAATATTGAAGAGTAAAAAGAAAACTGCTAATTAATTTATGTGAGGGCTGTAGAAGTAAAGAAGAATGCGAAGGGTGTTGGATGTAGTGAGACAAAGCTGGCATTCCTTTGGTGGCAGAATGAAGATACACAAAAAAACGATGAATCATGAAATTATCCAAATAGCAGCACAGAAAAGGATTTGGAAAGACCTTGAAAGCAGCAGTGAAGATTGCATTTGTACAACACAAAAATGGTGGCTGGGAGAATACTGCATGATGACAATATTGAGTCGAGAGAAGTGACAAGTTATTGATAGGTAAGCTGTTTGGATGAAAACAGAGGGTTAAGTTAAAGATGAAGGTCAGACTATGGCTTTGAAAGATGGGAGACATGACAGTGTGTCTGTATAGAAAAAGGGGAAAGGGAGGGTTTGGGAGGAGGGAAAAAATGGACTTGTTTTTGACTATGTTGCATTTCAATTAATGAATATCCAAAGGAGGTATATGAAAGACTGGTATTTGAAAAGTAAGAAAAGAGTTTGTGAGGGAACAGGCCAGAACAATCTGATTTTAGAAGGTTTGAGCCTGAGAATGATAAAGAATTTAAAGAGATTACCTGAGCAAAATAGCTCTCCTTCAGTTAATAATACCCAGGCAGCCACAGAACTAGTCTTTTTTTTTGCTTGAAGAGAAAGGCAGGTAGCATCTGACACCTCTACCATCATTGATGAGTAGACCATACTTTTTCAAAGACAATAGCTTACAGTTTCTGGTTAGTAGAAATTTTGTGTGTTGCTCAAAACTTGTGTACGATTGTGCTGTCTCTTGATACCCATTTCCTTGAGCATGCTGAACATCTTTATTTTACAAGAAGTGTATTTTTTTATCTGTGGTTCTGCCAAGTTCAGCCATTCTGGTATGCAGAGTTGTATCACGCCGGCACATCAGTTTAACAGACACACACACACAAACATCTAGAAAGAGAGTGTGTCATATATTTTTTAAAAAAACCCAAACCAATCTCCAAACTAGTTGCAGAACTGTGAAAATCCAGAATATATTATTTCATTATGGTGCTTACTTCCCGGTACATGTGAAGTTGTTAAACAAAATCACAGGTTACAAAAGTAAAGAATGCACTGGTTCTGTTATAAAACCAGTGGAAGCCCACTCATGTTAATTGCTGTGACTCCATTAAACTCTGCATAATTACCCTCACTAATTTATGCTAACCCAATTGTTTTAAGCAGATGTCTCACAGAATTGTAGAGAAAAATATAGACAACATTTGGTCGGTTCAGTTCATTACATTTGTACGATTATTCAGGCATGCATAGGTGTATTTTGCATTACTTTTTGTCCAAGAACACCATTTTGTAGGACACAAAGAGAAATACAAGTTCCTAACAGGTCCAGTGTCATTACTCAGGAAAGAGTAATCAAAAGCTCTCTTTTTTTAATCACTTTGATATTTTCTGGATTACTGCATTCAAGTTTACTCTGTTTGGATTCTGCGCTATCAGTTGTCTTGGCATGTGGGAAGGGAGCAGAAAACACACATGCTGCTCTTTAGATTTCTAAATTGCTTTACAAGGGTATATTAAATATAATAATTTAACTAAGATTGCTGAGTCTGTAATAGCAACATGATGAATGGCAAATCAAAAAGCACTGTTCTTTCTCTTTGAAAGGGAGGGAAGTCCTGCTTCAGACAGGCAGTTGTATTGATCACGTGTGGGAATCTTAACTGGGGATGACAATGCTAGAGTAATTCACTCTCTGCTCTTTCTTTGTAGGGGTTGTGACTGTCTTTTATACCTTCTTGCTACATACTTGCACCTTGAGTGTATATGGGTTGTGTTACATATGTTGGCTACATGTTCTTTGTTCTCTTTATTTTGCCCTAAAAACATTTCTATCCAACTCTCAAGGGTGTGTTCCCTTATTTAATCCATAATTGACCATTTCTGATTTGCATTTACACCCTTGGGGTCTCTACTGTCATCCCATGCTTGCGCTCTCAAGGGCCCCTATTACAGGGGTGATTCTCGGTGGTGATTTTCTTAGAGAATTTACTGTCCTTGCCCTAATGGTAGGGTCTCAACACATGACCACAGGAAATAATGCACACGGTCAACTAATGTATAGGTACCCCAGATTTTTGTAGTATGTCTTTGAGTTTATAGGTGTGAAAGGGTTACTACTTGTTAATTTAGTACTGTAGTAACATTAAGGTGATACCTCCAAATATAAGTTTCCTGGAAAGGCTTAAAAAGATTTTGTGGTGGTGTTGAAAATGGATCAGGCTGATACTATGTCAACCCTTGAAAGGTTGCTAGCTAAGATGATTCCTTGTTCTATAAGCATTGATTGGTATACTTACCCAATCTTTATTTTGTAGTGGTTGATCAGTGAAGAGGGAATATTATTTTATGTGAACATACTCAAGCCAGCATATCCCACTACCAAATGATTAGGCTAAAATTCACAATTGACTTTTGAGCAGCTGTAAGCAGTTTTTCCACTTGTGATACATTGACAGTCGTCAAATCTTTGATTGATGCTTAATACTCTTGATGCTTTTTTGCTTTCTTGTTTACTCATTTGCTTTGGCATAAGGCTATAACTTTAAGGCAGAAGTATTTTCAAGGTAAATTTCCCTTAGTTAAGAGAAAGGAAACAGGTATTAATACCAAAATAAGAATGAAATTGTGTGTTCTGGATACTTCACTTTGATGCATAACTAGGTGTTTAAAAAATACTAAATCTGATAATCCAGATATCACAACAAATGCATACTTGCCTCTGTCGCTGGCAGTAGTTTGATTACATGTGCTTTCCATTGAACAAAAGTTTAGAGAGTTCTATTAATTATTAATAAATATTTAACAATAGTTATGAGTATAAAATTATTACCAAAGGGGAATAATGAATCCAAACATGAAGCCCACAACTATTTAATAACTTTAGGCGTATTCAACAGAAAAAGAAACAAAACAACCCAAAGTCCAGGTCTGAGAACAGACAGTTCTATTACCATGACTCAATATTGTCAAAATTTAGATGCATATGCTGTAAATACAAGGCTCATGAGACAGGAAGTACTGACTAAAATTACTTTGGTGTATCATTAAACAAATAAAGTGCATACTATTAAAAACAATGAAGATTTCAAAAGACACAGGAAAGTAACTAATGTTGACTATTTACTGTGTAACCCGTAAATAGCACCGGTATCTAATCAGAGTATATTTTCAGATATACATTTTGGAAGTGCCTAATTTGGGTTTAAGGAAAATGTGATGTTCTGCTTTCCCCCATGGAATACACATGAGTTGTCTATTACTATAACTGCCTATAAAATAATTGCATTTTTAGTTTAGATCCCTATGGCTGTAATTTGGCTGATGACTGGATGATCAAGATTCCTACTAGAAATTGTCTAATACTGTTTTACCAATTCAGCATAGAAACGAGATAGCCCTGCACCTGTGTAGATGGTTTCAGTCTTTCTTTCCAGATGAAGCAACTTACCTAAAATGAACATGTCAGAAGTGCATGATGTTGAAGTCACAATTTATATTCTATCTTGTTCTTGTGGCTAATTGACTAAAGAATTATTGATAGTTCTTTACACATAGATAACTATATTTTACTTCTAGACCTATATCTTTAATTGATAACAACCTAGGGTATGATTTAAAATTTTCAGAATTGGCTTGGGAATGATAGAAATCATGTCATTTCCAGTGAAATGGAGTTAATGAAATAAAGCGTCTATAAACTTAAGTTATCCACATATACTTTAAAAGACCCATTAGTTATATGCTCTATATTCTGTACATATAAGGTATGTAATTCTGGACCAATACATTTTCATTTGTTTTGGGTAGTATATGGGCAGTGCTGGACATTGTAGAGGTATTGCTGGAGTTATAGGATAATTAGCACAGGAAAAACAAAAAGATAGGTTAAAAATTTTTTCAAGAACTTTGGCTAATGTATAGGGCATTAATTTTAAGAAAAAGTCCTGGGCATACCAATGTAAAAAATGAATAATCTATATGTATGCTTTATTTCTCTTGCTTACTTTGGAACCAACGCATTAGAAGTGTTTTTCTGGGGGTGGTACAGAAAGAGAAAGCAGTTTAACGAGACCACAGGGAAAGTAAGTGTATGAATTATTGCCAACTTCTTGTTGAGCTTCTACACTTTTCATCTATAAATTATGTTGGATATCCAATTTAATGTGAAATTCACACTTTTTCAGAAACAACAGTTTCTGTCTGAATTTACCTCTGTAAAAATACTCTATACTCTTGGTTTGTTCATTTTTAACCCTTGGCCTTGTATATAATTGAAAAGCGTGTTCTTTGGGTACATAGAATAAGAAAGAAAAAGGAAAAAAACCAAAACATGCTGTAAAAATGGTTTTCTTTTTCTGCCCTTAAACTTTGCAATAATCTCTTTCAATTAAAAATGAAGAACCTTACTGCTTTTTCTGTATTGTATACATTCCAACTGAAATCTAAATCAGTCATTGACTGAATTATACAACATGTAATCCTTTTAGATTTAATATTTTTAATGTTCTCTTATTTTCTGTTTTCCCATACTGCCGTCTATGACAACTCCATGAACCTGTGATTAATCCTCTACATATGGTTTACACAGAGTTTTTGGTTTAGTCTTTATTAAAATTGATATATAGTCTACAGTATAATAAAACAATATGGAGATTTATTTAAAATCAATGGTGCCTTAGGCCAATTTAATCGACCCAGTAATAACATTTAAATTGACCCAGATAATCTGATCTACATGCAGCAATGCTGTGCTCTGCAATGGAATTATTGTTACACTTTACACAGTAGCAGCAAAGATGATGACATTAGGAAACTGACCATTAAATAGAGCCCATCTGCAATGGACTGGAAATAGGTTTTATTGGTCATAATAAAAATTACTTGTATAATGTTTGATAGCTGCATAAGGTGAAATGGCCATTAAACTTTTCCAATGCTTTATCCTGGGTTCATCAGTACAAAGAACTTCCTTTCATCAATGTCGTGGTCATGCATGGCATGGTCTATAAAATTCCTAATTTCTGGAGAGAAACTGTTTGTGTCAGACACATTTTGTGTCATTCTCCATGTCTCATGTCACTGAATGAAAAAGAATTAGCCACTGAGCTGCTTAGTTAGTAACATTTTAAAAATCTAGAATCTCATAGTCCTGAGAATCATTTTGCTGTTGGCAGATGTCCCTTACGGGTCACAAAACAAATTCTTAATGATTTTTTTTTTTTTTTTTTGGGGGGGGGGAAGTGTATACATACTCAATATAAATTGTAAATTATATTAATATATGTCAAACATATAGTATATAAAGTGTATAAATGTAAAGAGTTGTGATTAGAAAATATTCCAGCACTCCTCCTCTTTTCCCTACCCTGAAAAATCCATTAATCATGAAATAAAAAATTAAAATAGCTCTTTTCTTCCTCTCCCTCCTGTTCCTCCCTGCCCTATCACAATGTTCAAGGAAATCAAATTTTCTGAAGTGAAGGAATAGGGTTGTTTTGTTTTTGACATAGACAGTAGATTCATGAAAGCTGGAATTCTTTTTTTATATATACACTTAAATTTAAATAGCTTTGCCTATGGTATTTAATTACTTAGTTTTATGAATGAAAGAATTAATAAAGCAGATGATTCAGAAGAAATAAGGGGAACCCTTTTATTGAAAAATTGTGACTTATTCCATATTAATTGATAGTAATGCTTTTATTATTTGTCTGCTTTTATTTAGTATGACTGTAATGATGGCTGACAGAATTATTCTTGAGACTAGTCTTATTCCAAAAAACATGTACTAACAAGTTCTTATATGTATGACATGGCAAAAATGTAACTGATTGAAGGTAAGAATGCTAATGGACAGTGCAGTTCTGAGATGCAAAACATGATCAAGATTGATGTACTGACCAACACTGTAGGTTAAAAGACTTTCATGGCATTGTTGCAGACTGAGCCACGTTTTCTACTCGAGGGATAATAAACTACTGTATACTGTACACCAAAGCATCAACTTAGCTCCTTAGGATTTGTAGACGAATCAACATGCCTATGAGGACCAGCCTGAATTCAATAGGGCTCTGTCTGTGTATAGGAAAATTAAAGTAGAAGAAAAAGCACTCTCCTGAAAGGACAAGAGAATAAATCTACTCAGTTAATACATTATAATAAGAAATTATTTTTTTTTACCTCATACATTTTGTTGTGTTTTCCAACTCTATACATGCTTAGAACATTAATTTCAATATTTTCATTATTCTACTGTAGCTCAGTGTACATATTATACCTTATCCAAATCTGTTTTGCCAGGAAAGAGTAACAACTACAACTTTTCCTTTTTACCCCACAGCAATAATTTCTTCCATGTACAGTCCTTGAAACTTCCCCTCTCAATTCAAGTTCAGACAAATGTAGACAGTAATATGTCACTCAGTTGCTTGTAGACATACTGTACTCAAAATCCTCACTATTCTTAAGTTCTTATTTGTGCAAAGGACTTTACAGCATTTCATTGTTTCAAGACTGTTTTAATACTCACAGGACCTTCTCTAGTTCCTGTTTCTCTGTCATCAAACTCTGTAGCTATGAAATTGGTTGTTTCAGATGCTTGCCTGTGAGAAGCAGCACACAAATCCTGTCTGCCAACCACCCGTTGCAAGACACTGGAAAAAATAAAGCCAAATAAAGCATTAAAGCCCATGTTTCTGTGTAGGTAACCAGTAGCTCTTTCCCGCAGCTTTTTGGAGCTATAGTCACAATGTCGGGCCAATGTCAGAAGCAATGTTACTTCTGCTTGTCTCTAGAAGTATATTATTAGTCTAGATTTTTGTGAACTAGTCCTGTGTGAGTACTGGTACGCCAGAACAGTGTGTGAAGTTGTATCTGAAAGCTGCGGAGTTTAGTTAAGACATGGTCACCTTTCAGCTGGACAAGGAGCAAAAGAAGAAAATAACTTCTGTACCATGCTCTTGGGTAGATCTAGGGTACCACAGGGTGTACTCTAAAGGCTGTTTTAAATGCACATCCCTTCTTGCCCAAGGAGCGGTACTGATGAAGTTTTCCCCAGGTTTAGCCTCCCTAGAATCCCCACATAGCCATATAGCTCTATATTGCCTTTTATTGAACAGTTTGTGTTCATGTGCTATACTGTATGTCATATTAGTGGAAACTGCAGTGGCTGGAGGATAAGATGTAGCTTTATGATGAATGGGCTCTCGGAAGGCTGAGAATGCCAGTGGTCTATGCACAAGTTCAAATCTGTCTCTGTACATAGGAAAAAATATTTTCTCTGAATCATCATTCTTCAGATGATGATTGCTACAAGTGTCTCCCTTTTGAGGATTGCTATTCATATGAATATGGAATTTCATACTTCCAGATATCTTTAAGATGCATTTTCTTCATATGATTAAAGTGTCCAGTGTCCTTTGAAAGTTTTGCGTGTACACTAATTAATTGCTATCTCACACCAGTTCTTATATTCTGACCCAAAGCAAGGCAGTTTGGCTTCATTTACTGGTAGTTTTCCAGTGTTCAAGAATGGGCAAGCCTTAGCTCTGAGAGCAGGAGTCTCTTTCTAATCATGTCTCTGCCAATCTTCATCCACAATTTCAAGCAAGTTCTGCAGCTCCTCAATGGCACAATTTCCCCATCTGTAAAATCAGGGAAATTGGATAGCTGATGACCTGATAAGAGTGTTCTGAGAATTTGATAATGTTTTTATACTGCTCTGAAATTGGCTCACTTCAAATTATATTTGTGGATAAGACTAAATTTTTCCCACAAGAAAAAAATTGAATGACTCAAAGATAATTTTAATCAGCAGTGTTATTTGTACACTGGGAACCTCAGAGTGCTTGGAAGATAAAACACCAATAATATCCCTTAAAAATATGCTTGAAACTCTTCAAGTTTTATCTGAACTTAATTTCACTTGATTTAGAGCAAGCATATTGATTCTAAGAACACCGATCCTGTATTTGAATTGCTGAAAATTCACAATGAACTTCTAATAGTAAATGTAGCTGTGGAACTGGGGGCAGAATTACAGCAGACCCACGATTTCTGGCTTTCCAGAGGAGTTTGACCAAAAAAACCCCCTGTATTTTCAATAGCAATGTTCATCTCGCTCAGCTTCTGATAAAGCTGTTGGCAAAGGTAACTTTGCTTCTTCCTGGATGCCTTTACAGTATAATTCAAGAGAAGTCAATACATCTTCACTGTGTTCATTTTTCTTTGTAGATTTCAAGCCTTTAGCTGCAAGGATTGAAGGTAGTTCAGAAAGTTATATTTAAATTATCTCCCAAAATTTCTTTTAGCTTCCACCTCTTTCTGAATTCCGCACTCCCTGGGATTCCCTGTCTCATAAAGGAGGACCTTCCCACTATAGGATTTAAGTCCTTCTACCTACACCTTCTGCTGATTTCAAGGACAGTCTTTGTCCTGAATAATTTGAACTCAGAATTTGCCCAGCAAGATGACTTTGAAAACAACTCTGAACGGTCAGCTTAACACTCAGTTTAGTGAAGTTTTTGTTTGCTTTGTAATTACAGACTTTGAGCAAGTTGCAGATCTTCTGGCAGAATACAACGTTCCCACTTTCTCTTCTTCTTCTATAACTGGAAATTTCCTTTAAAAATTAGAATGCTACCTTTGCTAAATGCTAGCCAGTTCTTATAAGGCAATACGTTACCACTAGCTTTAAGTGTTGATATTTTTCATTACGGCAACTCAAATGCGTATTTTGTAATACCAGTCTGCTTCTATTAGAGGCTTTTTACAAAAGTCAGATGGGTCATTTAGAAGTAACAGACATACTGTCTCCATTGCTTGGTGTCCTCAGTTGCTGTGTCCTCAGTTGCTCAGGTTATTCACTCCAGGTTTCCTAAAGAATGCTTTCAAATCACTTCCAAAGGCTTAATGTACTCATGTTCAGAATCTTTGGGATTTTGTTTTTGCTTTTCTTTTCCTTTTTTTCCCCATACTGGGAAAAAAGTCTCAGCAGTTGCTAAAAGATCCAGAGACTGAAGCAAATCTGTCATTTTTTCCACAGATATTCTTCGTTTAGATTAGATATAATCTCAAATTAGTTTTAATGAGCTCATCTGATAAAACCATGCATTTTTCATTAAAGTTATGCCATGGTTATATATAGAAGGTGGAACTAAAGGGGAGACAGAACATGACTGATACCATTTCAATGATTTCTGCTTTCAATGTTTTTATCCATTAAATTTTTAAAGTCATTGTAATTTCAGTCAACTTTAAGGATTTTAATTAGTAGAGCATATTAATATTTCAAAGATATTTTAAAATTTGATTAGAAAATAGAATTGCGTAAAGGACTCCTACATGGTAGGTTTAAGGGTGCTCCCATACCCTGCAAATATGTATACTTTAGAACAGTCTTTCCCATTCCTCAGTTTTCTTAGGACTTGCTGCAGCCTGCTAGCTAATTAGAAGATTCCCTGCAGTTTTTCTCCTGCTCTTCAAGGAGTTACTCATCTCCTCACTTCTCATGTTTTTTGTTCTGATCTTTAGTTCCTGTTTGCTTATTATCATTGATGAGCTTCTTGCCTGACTAACAGATAAGTGCGGTTGCAAATCACATCTCTTCTGTAGTTTGTCCTTTTGGAATACCAGTCTCTTAACATGGAAAGGAATTAAAGACAGTTTCCTAAATGAAACAAATCATTCCAGCAACACCATTCATTTGCACAAGATCCTGTAGAGAAAGCACCAGAGTCCAAAGCACCAGGCATGTACATAATACCTATCTTAGTCACAGCTAGGGTTTTGGGAACTTCATGGATTTAAAACTAAAGTTTACTTGGACTGTGTGTTTTTGTGTTAAGCTTATTTAGAACCTTGACTGATTTGGGGCATAGGAGTTTAACTTTATCACTAGCACTGGGACTTACAAATCATTTCTTTAACCAAGTCAAATAATCAGTGAGATGGGTACCTTCCTCTTAAACTTCAGAAACTCAGGCCACTGCAAATCCTATTCTCTGTTCTATTGCCAACATCCAAACCCTGCTGTAGAGAAATCCAGCTGTCCTATGTTGCATTTTAAACTTGTAACAGTTGCATTATAGCCGTGCTGGTTTAACCATAGGTAAAGTAGAGCTTATAGGGAGAACTGATGTCTTCCACTGTGCCAAGTGACATAGCTGAGAAAAAAAAAAAGGAGTGCTACAGGGATTCTTAATCTCTTGCAGTAACAGCAGAACAGAGAATGCTAAAGAATGACAAAAATGAGCTGAGCTTTTCTTTTTTGGGGAGGGGAAAAAAAAAAGCCATTTATCCCCTATTGTGGAATTGGATTGTACAGAGGCTAAACAGTTGGGTCTCCTGCCCACTGATAATTCCAGATGAATGATTGTGAGCAACTTGCCTGTTAGCAGCTATTCCCAGAAAATCCATCTGAAAAGTACTACTTCAGGGAAAATCTGGAGAGAAGTGTATCCTCATCCAGATAGGTAAAACTCCCCAGCGCATAGGACTGTTGTGTATGTCCTTTTGGGAGGGAGAAGACAGCAAGAGTGAGAAAGGGGAGGTAAAGAGACCTAGGTCTTTTTTGGAAGAGGAGACATTTTAACTCAAGTTCAGGATACCTGGCAAGTTAAATCTACTCATCAGATTTATTAATATTCTGAAGTGTATAGCAGGAGATTTGCAGAACTTTACATCAGTCTCCTCTCAACTAACCAAACATGCTTTTAGTGGTCAGTAATTACTTTCTCTTTAACCTTTGTTTAAAGCCCACGCCCTGGTACATTTCTCTTTTTTTATTATTTTTTTTCTTTTTTTTTTTTTCCCCGCCTCCAAAAGAGTTTCAGGAGTTACATCCAAAATTTTGCTCTAAAAATACATCTAAAGAAATTGGTGAATCACCTGCTTTGAAATACTACCTGAAATAGGGTAGCAATCCTTCCTGTTCTCTCACTGACCTGGATATATTACAGAGCCATTTAGGTACTTAAGAAATGTAGTGTCACACTGAATCTGGTTTACTTTCCAAATCTTTTAGGTGCATTTCTCTGCAATATATAACTGTAATTCTTAGATTCTGGAAACTGCGTGGGTTTTGTATTACAGTATCAAAAACTCCTTTTGAAGTGCAAAGGGTTATTTGTAAAGCCTTGGTGATGAAGCACTTTATCAAAGCATATGGAGTGACAAACTAAGAGAAATTTAAATTTTACTTTTCCTATAGAAAAAAAGCAAACTGCCAAGAGGAATAGAAAACAAACATGACTACCTGCAGTATATTCTGTACAAGAATAATATAAAAGGTCTGATATTTTGATATGCCTTTCTTGTGATCGGTGCCTTGATCTCAAATAATAGATCAATCTACTAAAACTAACAGATACCCTAAATTTACATATCTGACTGAATATTCATGTGACATGCATTTAAAAGGCATTCAGCTCCAAAGGCTTCACTATGTGTCTCTGTAAATTCTACCTAATACTTTGCATTTCTGTGAATGTTTCTGAATTAAGCAGATAACACCTACTTCCAGCTTCCTAATTTGTCATAGTAGGAGCTGTAAGAAAAGTTAAAAAAAAAAAAAAATCCCCAGCTACTCTCATGGCCTGAAGCTATTATATAAAGCTTCCAAATCTAAACACTCTGCTAAGATCAATCCTCTAAAAGAATAAAGAATTAGGTAAATCTTTTTTCTATTATTTTATTGAATCTGAGCTGTTTCAGTGCCAATCCATCTATAACCTTTTACAATTTTTTTTCTGAAACTATTTAAAACAAGGCCAGAATATCAAAGGCAAGCTGCCACAGTTCAAATTCAGTAAAGCTGACATTGCAGAACTAAGATGAAATCAGGGAGCCATGTCTCAGAGCACAGGCTATTGATATACACCATTGTTAAGTGGAGTTTGTAAAACTTTTATAATTTCATAGAGTCTAAGGTCAGAAAGGATTATTTCATCTAATCTAACCTCTTTTATATCATAGACCTTTATGGTTCACACTACATGAAGCCCAGAGATCTTAATTAGACTAAAGCACTTAGTTCCTTAGGACACTAAGCTGAGATTACAGAGATTTTGGTGTCATCAAGACATGAGTCTTGGCAGGAAATTGGCTAAGCGAGATATATATATAGATGATTTCAGCAGGTTAGTAAAACCTGCAGAGGAAATGCTAAACCTCCAAGTTATGTTACACTTTGAATACGCTTTTTTGGAAAAACTTCTTCCTGACACCAAATTCGGTAGTTGGGGGTTACACATAGATTAAACAAAAACCCCTGATTGTCCAAATAGTGGGATCTGTCAGTGATCTGCCAGGTTCACATGTCCTTGTTTTCTTTCTGTGGAAATCAGAGTATAGGGTTCCTAGACCACTACCCTCCATGTGTTTGGCATACGGATAAGGAATATTCCCTCAATTTAGGAGACTGGAATTTCTTTTTGCACAAGTATAGCCAAAGAGACTGTAAGCATGTGAGAAGGCCAGATCAGATACAATAATTGAAAAAACCTCACTGCAGTAGTTCATCCCTTTTAATAACCTGTTTCCAGCTGTGGCCAATTTATCATTCTTCAGGCAAAACAAGTCCTCCGTTTCATCCAGGTAAAATCTAGCATCCATATATAAAAGCTTCACCCAGGAAGATGACAATATTAAACTGTGATGCAGAAAACTGACAATAATTTCTGTCTTTAACATGAAGTCACAAGTGTCATAGACATATGAGAGACAGTCTAGCAGCCTTCATCTTATTAAAGTCCAGGGCTGGAAAGGATGAACAGTAGGAGTCATGAGTTCACAAATTCCAAGGCCTCAGCCAGCCCACCCTTTGGGGTAGGTATAAAGTTTTTTCTATTATTTTTTTTAACAGCTCTTATTCGTTGTCTAATTTCAGATGCTTGTTTTGCTTTATAATCATCCTCATAACCAGATGTCTTTATTTGTGTATGTGCGTGTCCTCTGCCATTTATTATCCTGGTTTTCAGTACATTGAATAATCTGAGGTTCTGAAAGCATTGTATCATAAACTCTGTTTCCCAGCTCTGGGAATAGCTATGTGATCTTCCTTCAAACCTTTTCCAATATTTTTGCAGCCTTAAGAAAATATGGAGTAGAAAAGTGTGCTCTTTAGCATAGTGGTCTTTCTAAGACTGTATGTTAAATATTCTTGCTCTGTTTCTTTTTTTGGCTGTGTCTTTATACATGTGAACGGAGGCATTTTCCTTTTTTCACCTGTGCTAAACATTCATTTATGAAAACTTCTGAATAGTCTGCCTTCTGTTCACTCTGTAATTTTTGAAGTATTAGATGTCATCTATGTTTTTATGACTTTTCTTAGATTACAACCATTTCACCAGGTGATTCTGATTGCTAGAGAATAATGAGAAAGACCATGTCAAAGATGTCTCTAGCTCATTAACCTGTGTCTGGGCCAAAATCCTTATGCTTAGGAATGAGCATAGGAAGGCAAATAGCAATATTTTCCAGGAATACTCTGTACACTTTCAGCAATTTGGAGCTCAGATAGCTAAAGATGCCATTTCTATATGTGAGTTTCCTGTCTTTTTCTTCCCGGAAATTGCCTAGTGCTTTTTTGGACCTATATAAACTTACCACCCACAAAAATCCTATGTTAAGAAGCTATCTGACCTAACTACAAGTTTTGTTAAGAACCACTTCATTTTTTTAGGGGTGAATTTTCTGCTTGCTAGTTTCATTTGATGCCTCTAATTCTTAACCTGAAAGACATACTCAGTAGTTGACCTCTCTTCACCTTCTGTTTTCCTGTTTTATACACTCTAGCTACATTCCATCCAGTCATCTGGTTAATTAACTCAAAATGACTTTAGCTTCTAGTATTTTACTATATACTAGTAGGGAATAGTCATCAGGCCGATCTGTCTGTAATTCCCTACAGTGACCTCTTTTGTAAATTCAATATATTAGGATGGCGTTGGCAGGAGAAGGCTGTCTTTGGAATGTTTTTAATTTTCAAGATTTGTTAAAAACTATTATTATTGGTTTATCAATCTCCTAAGCTATTTCATTTAAGACACTTGGCTAAAGTTTTTCAAGATGTTGGTTTGAAAATACTTTCTTTTGGCAGCAACTAGATCCTCCTTTCCTTTTCCTCAGCATCACCATGATAGATATTTGCTCTTCTGCTATTCCAGCTGTAGAACAGAAGTATCTGCTGAACATATTCAGAAATTCTACCAGCTGCATCAAACAGTTGATCTATACAAACCGGAGAATTTTCTTTGTTTCTATTGCTACAAAACCACTTTTCAGTGAAAAGATTCAGAGCGTTTCTGAAAATCAGACCCTTTCATCTCAAAGATCTAAAATTCAGGCATTTGAATTCCCAAGTCAGCTTTACAAATAGGTTAGGAAACAGACTGACTAAAATTTTCTATCTCGGGGGCAGGAGGCATCTGATTTTAATTAGAATAGAAATTGACATGTTCTTTTATTCTCACATAAAATCAGAAACACTTTTTTTTTTTTCTTATAATCTGCAAAACTTTCCTGTAGCATAGGTGACCTGCTGTTGGGGAACTATTAGCTGAAAATTTATTCTCAAATACGGATTAAATTACAGCTAAAGAGACACAGAGAAACAAGTATTTTGTGCTGAAGAAGTGCCATAGAAATATACTACTTCTCTTTAGTATCCTAAAGCATACACATACACACAAGTTTTTGAACATCTTATATAATTGCACTACATTCTACTGTAAGAGAAAAAGAAAAACCCTTCATCCAACCACAAGATTCCTTAATTGGCCTAGGAGTCCTGGATGACGTGATTGATCTTGCACAGCTGTTTGTAGCAATGCATGGCAAATATGTTTACGATTGACAGAGATAGATGACACTATAATTGACAGTTTACTTTTCTTCTATATATTTTTAAGCTAGAAGATCAATTGGACGTCTCTAAAGTTTGGAAGGGAAAAATAGATCTGTTTCTACTTCCAATTATTTTTATTCTGCATGGCATGCTGAAACCTGTCACAGCTAAGACCAGATTGTCCAGTTTTAATATGGTTCAATCTCTTTCATCAAAATAACTTCTATTACACTTTGTCAAAATAAATGACACTGCTAAGGTGATTGGAGGCACATATTTTAGCTTATTGCAAGCCTGGAAAACTGAACGTAGAGAAATACCCAAGTAACTTATTTACCTCAAATTAATCATACAAACAAGAAAGAGGACACTTTTGTGGGCAAACAAGTGTTGCCTTTTCATGGAAGTCTTTCTAAAATGGTAGCAGTACTGAGAATTCCGGAACAAAAATAGGCAGTCACCTCCAGCGTTGCAATTGCTGGTCTTCTAGGCAACAGTCTCAAATCACTGGATGGCAGTCTGTCTATGCTGGATACAGAAGTGCTGAACTTAATTGTGTGTGGGGCATGCAGTGGTAGGATAGTGGAGTTCAAACACGCATTAACTCAAGAAGTAAGATATAAAACCTTTTCCTGAAGTAGCAACTGCTTCTGTTACCTTCATGTTATCCTAGTGTTCTCTGAAATATCTTCGCTTTACTCATTCCCAATATGTAGGCAATTATACATAGTCTAACAATATACTTCTTCTCCCTAATTATCTAATTGTAACTAACATGCATGCCCCTGGTTCAACACCGACCAGCAAATGAAGCTGAAAAGCAGAGATAATGACTTTGCCTCTCCAGAAAAAGGATGAAGAATCTGATTTTCCTCTCTACATGCCCTTTTTTTTCACTTTTGAGGAGGAAAGATACATGTGATGGAGAGTCTATGTGGGGAAGTTAAATTGTTTTGTAGACATAAAGAGTGGTTGCACCTCTGCTTCCAAGGGATCCTTGTGTTTGTATATGTGTGTGAGGATGTGCACATGGGTGTGCACGTGTGGGGAAGAGACGTGAGCTTGAGAGGCTAATGGTAGGTGGGAGATGCGTTGAGGGTTGTGTATTTAAGTCTACAGGGTCCTGACAGGAATTGACAAAAGCATAGAAAGGAGAAGGTGATTGATCTGGAAGGCTAACAGAAGCAGAGAAGAGACTGAAAGCAAGTTGTACAGGAAAAGAGAGATGTGAATTAGATGGAAAAATATGGGAAGATAAATACCAGAATAATATAAATTTGAAGAGGAAACAGAAAGATTTAAACATACAGTGAAACAAAAAGTGACAAAGCAAAAATTCAAGAACAAGAGAAAAATAAACACAAAAAGAGACCTGAGAGTTGAAAAAATGGCTACTTAATGAAAGCTTGAGGCAAATATGTTTTCTCTATTTTAAAACGTCAACCAGAAACAAATTAGTAAAACGGAGATAAGTCTCATTTCATAGTTTGCCTGAGGCAGCAAAGAGCCCAAGGCTTAAATTATGAAGGAACATTATTTAGCAGAAATTTGTGTTCAGAAAGGACTATGATTTGTCGTATTGTGAATGAATGCAACTGTCAGGAAAGAAAGAAATATTTTTTATGAACTGGAAGATTACGCACAAGTAGGCATTTTCGGTACCGGTGCTCTTTAATTTCATCTGCAGGATCTCATGTTATATCAAGACATGCTTTTCTGTGATGCGTTGCTGTAAAGCAGAAAACTGGGAGAAGCTGCAGTGGTTATGAATAACTGACGAAGGAGCAGAAAGAGGAGATTTTTATTATTATTTTTTTTTTAATGCTTCTGATATTCATTATTCTTCACCAAGCTGGTCCTGGCAGCTTTCCAGCTTTAGTTTATAAAGGTAAAGGCACCTTTGCAGATAAAGGACTAACTTTAAGGGTCATAAGGTCTTAACATTTCTGAACTAGTCATGGAGGCCCACTCTCTTGTGAATTTGGAGTGCATGAATAAGGTGGGACGTTTCATATTGTTACGGAATGCAACTTTCTTTCAAATCAGTATTTTTCTGGCAGGCGGCTGGGAGTTACAAATATGCGTCTGTACAAATGTGGAAAAACTTAAGGTCTATAAGATATCTTTTAAAAAAATTAAGCAACAGAAAAAGCTAAAGGACAGGTACAGGGTCGCTGTTCCTTGACCTTCGGGGAGGAGAACACATGACTTTACTTTGATAAACACTCTTCCAGGCCATCAGCCTTCTGCATATTCAATACTAGCAGAAATCAAATTCAAATCTGGTGTAGTCCAATGCAATTTTATTCTTACTTTCAGAGTTACTCCTTTCAACAGTTGTGCTTTTGATCTAATGGGAAAGAACGCATCAATTAACTGGATGGAACAGCTACTATCCTTTGCTTTAGCCTCACTATTTTTTTAAATGTTCATTTGTTTACTTAAACTTTTTAAGAAGGCAAGTGTACACTCCTTTCTTGTGCCCATTCCCTATTTGTTTATTTTCAGTGGAAGCAGATGCATATTAGAACCACAGTTTTGGGAAATATGCTAGCATGTGCCAAATTAGTGATATCTCTAATGCTTTGTACAACACTCCATCAATGCAAAAATGGTTGATTGCTACCTGTTGTCTTACCAACCACCAGAGTAATTATTACAGTAATGCATATTCCTACCTTGATGTTGTTTGGAATGGATTTTATATCCATGTATTTTTCATCCAATAGCAAAGTAAGCTAGATAGCTCTAAACTGCAGCCCTGAAGCAATACTGTGTCTAGCAATAGTGTGCAAAAATTAGAAGTAAATGCAGGCCATACACTGACAAATGGCAATGAATATTTTGAACATAAAGAAAAAGAATAAATTATCACTTCTCTCTTTCTCTGCCTCAGTGTCTCAGAAAACTGTATATAGATGATAGCATTACATACTACTGATTTGTTGCAGCTGCTCCTCTATGCTTTTTGTCAGTAGAGCTAGTCCAATTTTGTGCTCTATTTTCATTTCTCTTTTGTACAGCTCCAAAACCCAACATTATGCTCTTTATTAACATTTCCGTCAAATGTCTACACTTTTCAAAAAAATTATAGTAATTCCAAATTTACAATTCATCTTTAAAAAAAGAAATCCAGCATACTATGGCAATATAAAATTGCCTTTTCTTATTAAGCTATTTAGGTGTCAGTGCAATTGTTATCATGAGGACTGCAATCGTTACAGATCATGGTTGATATGTAAAAGGATGTTATAAATGTGAATGTAGTTATGGGATTTTCAGAGGAAGGATACATTAAAATATGAATTAAAATAGTTCCTCAGTTTCAGCTTTCTTTTTAAAGCAATAATCTTTAACAGAAATTCTATGGAGGCTTGGAGATTTAGGTTTGGTTGGGTCAGTGGGCACCTATATGTTCTGAGGCTTACCTCTGTGTTTAAAACCTCTGGTTTTGAAAAATTTAGTTGAGAGCTTTGACAAAATCTGGGAAGTTTTCAACTTTCCTCTCTTAGACTTGTAAACAAAATCAGAAAGGGATGAATTTTCATGCTGAAAAGCTGTATTTCAGATACATGGAAATAATGTTAAATCGTAGTCTAACTGCTTGCTTTAGCTTTTGTTTGCCATATGACTGAGATTGGTTTTTGTTGGATGTCACTAGGATATTTAATTACTGCATTTTTAGGGATCATGACATTGGTATGCTTTGATATTTGCTAGCCAAAATAAAGTGGTCATTAACAAAAGGCCAGATTAATGAAAGCACATAGAAATGTTTGCTTACAATGCATGAAAATACACAACTTGGTTACCAAGATTTATCCAAGTTTACATGCAAACTATACGAGCGGATCCTATTTAATCTCTGTATTTAAGACTAAAATGAATATGGCACAGATTATTCCATTTTCTACTAGTGGTCACAGGTGGCACTCACAGAAGAGAACTTTAGGAGTGTACTATTTTTTTGCACAGTACCATATTTCAAGGGTTATTAACAAGATTTCATTTGGATTTAAATTTTCTTCATCTTTTTTCCCTTTGTCTTTCTTCCACTACTGATGCCTCTGAACTGTGCAGGAAAGAAGCCTGAAATTTACAAGTAAAAGATCAGGAAAATAAAAGTCAAAGATAAAGGAATGGTAGGAGTCTTGGCATCCCTTGCTATACAAGGGGAAGAGAACACAGAGAAAAAAATAGGGGGATTTGAAGCAGTGTTTTTATTTACAGTTTGGTTAGACAGTAACAGAAATATGATTCTTATCATCATTAACCTTAGTTACTATAAATTCTACTTGATGGAGGCTGTTCTTGTTCGAGTGAGGAGTTCATTCAATGGCTTGAGATATATCAAGCTGATTGGATTCAGTATTGAAGTGATTTTTAAGGATTGGCACCAATGGTAGAAAATCAGGGAACATTTAGAGCTTGAACTTGAAATATTGGTTTGATTGCACCTCAGCTTATTAAGTGGTCAGATAATAATGGTAGTCTAGAACTGCCACCATCACCTGTCTTCATCAGCAGTGTATTTATGCTGGAGCTTGTTCTTCTGATAGGAACAAAAACTATCCTTTCTCCAAATATATGTATACATGTAATTAATCCTTACTAGTCTTTTTATATATATATATTTTTGGAGCATATTTTCTGGCTGGTCTTGTATTCCTGTATTTATTTATTTTCTTTCTGTATTCAGTTTCTTGTTCATGCTGATGCCTCTGTTTTTATTTCTTGAACATTTAGATAATTGAACTTTATTCTTACCGTTTCTACATTTGCATTTATAATCAGGCTCAGCTGACCAAACTCTTCTAAAATTCATAAGAACTTGTGAAAATAACTTATCAATTTTACATGGCAGAAAGTTTTATACCAGAGCAGACTTTGGATACATATTAGTACATGTTTTAAATATATAATGCAAGCCATCTATTAGGAAGGCAGTAGTAATATACATCTTCTGTCTCATAGTGATATGTTTCTTTTCCAAACCCACTAAAAATAAGACAACACAAAAACCCATAGTTATTCCATTCCAATAAATGTGCTTCCTAAAATGCAAAACAATGCTATTAAACTTCACAATCTTCTTCCAAGGCTGATCTCCATGAACTTATGTGCATTATGTGTTAGAACTATTCAGCTTTCTCTCTTCCTGACACCAAAATATAGAGCAAATTAATAATTAAAAACTCATTAGTACATTTAATTTCATTGTTATCAGTGGAAACTAACATACAGATAGGAAATTGTTAGTCTTGCTTTGCAATGCATGTGCTAGCTTACCTTTTTAGTTCCTTCAGATGTAAAGCATGGAGATTTAGAGAAGTAGATATCATTCCTTTCTCATGTGCTGTTGAACCCTGAGGAAAAAGTGATTCTCAATGTGGAATTTTGGCTTATGTTTACTTTAAATGCATTTTTTTCCTCTTAATATGGGTAGTTATTTTTTTAGTGGAATAAGCAGATTCATTTTCTAAGGCATTAATCTTAGATAGTCATCTGTATATTGCTATATAAAAATATATTTAAAATAATTGCTCAGTAGTCAAGAAAAATTATCAAATGTGTCCATACTTCTCTCTGCATTTAAGAAAACTTCTTTGTGCAAGTCAAAATGTCAAAACAGAGTATCAAATACTATAATGTGTCAGGAGAAATCAACAATCAAAATTCTGGCCATTTTAAAGCATTGGCAATGAATTTCAGCAACAGTATAGCTAGAATTGCACTGTGTACTTTGAACAGGGATATAATGTAATTGCATAAATGTCTTTGGTCTGTCCTCTTTACTCAAAACCAGGAATGGCTTATCAAAGCTTAAAGTTATGCATTTAATCAACCAAGGACTTGTGTGTGATATCCTCCTTTACTGTTGGTGTTTTTTCAGTATAAAATAATATAAACACAGAGAAGGAAATTCAGGAGCTACAATGTGGAGAACATCAAGGAGGAGCTGGGCTCATTTCAGAACTTGCTGTTTGGAATTTGGGTACCCCGTGTTGGAAAGTAGAAAAGCTTGCATATGCGTATTAGATGGTTATGAATGAGCAATTTTCCATACTTTCATCCCTATTAGAGCCCTAGTGTTAGATAACTTGCATAAAGGGTAGCCAGTCCCTTTACAGCATTGTGGAGCACCCTCATTCCCTAAAGTGTTTGGGGAACAGAATCTGACAGATACCACCAAAACATGAGAAGCCTTAAAAATAATCCCACATTTAAACAACCACCATGGATTGCCCACCTCACAGCAGAATCATGGCAATCCTGCTTTATCTCTATTCTTAAAACACAGAGTCAGCTTTTAAATGGTTCCTCAAGTACTTCGTCATCAGCAGATTGGTTAGGTATGTATTAGATCAATCTTTTTATTAGATGTGTTCTAAATGCTGGGATCAGGGTTGTGGGAAAGTATATTGAGTAAACATTAGGGCAGTAATGATGAAACAGACATTTGCAGTTGCTGCTGCTAGAACCTCCATGGCTTTCCAGCAAGGGACTGCAATTCTGCACAGGATTGTTTCCTCGTGTGCAGTACACAGCAGGATCATAATTCTGGTTATAGCGATGGGAAATGGGACAGAAAGAGACTGCCAAAGAGGAAGTCCCCTTCTGCACTGAAGCAGCCTGATGTGTAATGTTTCGTCTATTTAGAGTCATCCCTGCGGTCTGTACTAATGACATTATCTCCCAGGAGATCATTATCTGATGATTGCATCCCATCATGGATTGTTCTTGGTGGCCTGAGTGCTGTTGGAAAATACTATTTTTGTAACACCTGCTACATCCCCATCTTCTGTTGGAAATTTAGCTCCTCTTTTGGCCTGATGCCTTGCTACATTTTTCACAGTCTGTTCTCTGTTACAAAGCTGGTTTGGTTTCCTGCGTTGTAGCTGAACAGGGCTACTGCTCCGATCAACATTGTCTTTCTCATCTTTTCTATTTCAGTGTTATCTGATGGTGGTGTCTTCTTTACTGCTAGCATATAAATTGCATTGTTGATTCTTTATGGTTTCTTGCACTCTGAATTGAGTTATAGCTTTTACAAGCATGCGAACTGGCTCTGAGAGAAGACTCTGACAACTTGTCATTCCTGGAATCTGTGACTGTCTTGTATTAATTCATCTTATAAGACCGACTATTTCAGTGTTCAGCAGTAGTTTGAGCTACTGTATTAACATCCTCTACTGGTACTTCTTCATTACATCTGTCAATATTTTGCCAAAGGGACTTGCTCTTAGGTACTTCCCGTTCCCACCCAATTTTTTTTTCTTTTCTACTTTTTTCTCTGTGTTTCTCTGTCATTACTATGGGAACTGCCTATTTACATTTTATTCTGTTTGGTAAGTTGTTATATTTGTTTCAAAATACAGCTGAGATGAAAATTGCCATTTTCAAAAAAGAATTTTAAAAACAGTATATATATATGTTTTTACATATGCCATATACTTATAACAAAGTCACAGGTCTGTGTTTGCATATGGTTTGTATTAAGCTTCCTATGCCCCCGGAGGCTTTCGCAGTACTTTATTAAAATCATACTCTTTATTTTTTCATAATTGGAAAGATATTTGAAATGTATTAAAATTGTGTTAAGATAGGATATGCTTTATTTTACAGCCTCATGCTAGCTAGTCTCAATTTACTTTTTTTTTTGAGGGGGGATGTTGGTTGTTTGTTTTTGTTTGGGGGTTTTTGTTGGGTTTTGGGGTGTTTGTTGTGGTTTTTTTTTCTCCCCATAGTAAGATGTCTGGCACAGTCATTTTTGTTTCAAGGCAAACCTTGGTTAACAACTGGACTTAATGATCTTAAAGGTCTTTCTGAACCTAAATATTTCTATGTTTCTTTATCCATATTTTTGAAGGATTAATCATTCTTATTCACTGAGGTGAGTTATTTTCCTAACATTTCATATTAAAAGTGTGGAAAACGATACAGTTAGATGCTATTCTTTTTGTCCAAAAAGCTACGTAAAGAAGGCCCCATTTTAAAGACTTTCAGGCTACTGAAATGTAAGAAGAAACACAATTTTTAAAAGAGAAAACATCTAAAGGCTAATTTTTGTCTTTCTGAATCTTAAAGCGAAAAGCATCTTAGATGGACAGTGCACCTTAAATTGCAAATTGAGAACTCATGTTACAAAGCCCTTTCCTTTTCAGAACTGCATGCAGAAATTACTGTGAACATTTATGCAGGTTTCCCTTTTTCAGGGCTTTTTGAAGTTCCCCCTTTAACTGGCTCCTCTGCATCCTGATTGAGGTTCAGCACATTTATATCCAAAGGAAATCACATCACGGCTAAAAGCAAATGACATTGCTTCAGAAGACCACTGCTTCTTACAGAAATCATTTTTCCAATCTCCTTTTGATCTTGAAAAAAAAAAAAATTATTCTTTAAACCAGAAAAACCTTTAAGCTTTCAGCCATTACTATGACCTACAAAAACAGTCCTTTGTAATAAATTAATTACCTTTTCAGTTCATGTATTCATTTAAAACTGTATATGCAGAATCACAATGTTGCTTATAAGTGGTAGCTTGAAGAAGGATAGGTTAATTTTTGCTTCTGAACGTTTTAATCCAAATTTCTGTTTTTCAATGACCCTGGAGTGGAGAAGTATGAACTACTTGACCCAGCTATTGAGAGCAATGATGTATAACTCCATTCTGAATCTGCCTGAGAAACCAGAGATTTGGTTCTCTCAAAAATTAATTTCCTAGCAAGCTACATTTAACCATTGGGACGAGGGATTTGGGTGGGATCATTTCTCTTGTTTTGTCTTTTTCTTTTTTCTCCACAAAAATATCAGGCTGACTTTGATGGCAAATTGGAGCTGTGGCCTATGAAGAGGTCTTAGGCAGTATATGCAGTGGAGGTTATGCGTTGGGTTTTTTTTCTGATGATCTAATTGGTGGAATCTATCACATAGCAATCCTCACAAGGTCCCATTTTGGACTATAAAATTTTCACAACAGCTATTTACTACTGTGAATTAAATTATGGGCCAGTGGCTGGCAAGTTTATTGTGTCCATAATATTTTCACCAAGGCAAGTCAATACAAGATGACTTTTGCTTTCTCATTTCTGAGAAAATATAAAATCCATCTTCGAGCTCAAGCTTTCCCACAAATGCTTTTAAAGAGTAAACTCACTGGACTTTTAAATAAAATGACACAACCTATGAAATCTTCTTCTTGCCAGTGAGCGAAAAAGAGAAGAAATATCTTTCTTATATTATTCCTTGGAGAAGGCAGTTTAGATACTTTGGTGATGAGTATCTATCTAAACACAAAGATAAATTGTTAGGGTCAGCTGAGGTTGGCAGAAGTTATTTTAAGCTGATTTCTCATTTGAGAAGCTGCATTTCAGTTGAGTGGTCTGATTCAGTTGAACTGGAGGGGAAAAAAAAAACAACAAACATTTTCTTTTCAGAATAGGCCCCTGTGTCCATCTACCTCTGGCAGGCTGTGCCCCAAGTTCATTTGTTACCTTCAGCAGTGATCTTTGAAAGCTGTCTTTTATACAAAGGTACAGGTATTTGCCCTGAGACAAGTATCTCACACTTCTGCAGTGGGAAGTTTTGGGTTCATCAAAATTAGCTATCTTTTGTAGGCAGAAGTCTGTCTGTCTTGTGCTAAATACTATTCCTTCGATGAATAGGAAATGTCTAAATTTTTAAAGGAACTTTAAAAGATTTTTTTCTGATACAGTTGTGGGTTGTTTTTTTTTATGAAAAAATTTTTTAGGCTTTACAGGGTCTTTGGTGAATACATTTTTTTACCAACAACAATCCTAGTTATTATAATGCATTGGATCTCTTTGAGTCCATCTTTCACTTTTTTTCATGAATGAAATAAAAGTGTAAAAGCAAAGTTGCTTTTTCTTACTTGAGACTTAGCTTTGAAAGCAAGTAGGATGTTGCTTCTGGTATTTCTCAAGCAAAATTCCTTCTGATTTGACACAGCAAAATTCCTTGCCACTAAATCTCACACTGCGCATTGCCTCCTTACTTGAATAGTTTCAGGAGTCTTTCTTGAGCATTTAGTGTATACAGTGGATACTGCATTGTCTGAAAAAAAAAAAAAGTATGGCAATATTTTATATGTCCTAAAAAAATTTATTTGAAATGGAGGGACAAAAAGGTCATTTTCCTTGTCATTTTACCAGCAGCCTCATCGTTGGTAGTAGTCTTAGAATGTGTATATTAGATAGAAGTCATAATGCCATAAATTATCATATTTATGAACACCACTGTGGCTATTCAGGTTTATTGACCATTGAGAATTTCCTAGATCTTTATATTGTTGGGTTTTTGTTGTGCTTTCTGAGAAACAGTAAGTTTGCAAAAACAGTGGTATATTTAAAAATAATAGTTAAAAGTAGCAATAAATCATTAATAATGCCCAAATGAACAATACATGAGAATACAATTAAATGTACTGTAGGCTGGAACATCAGTGGCATTGCACCATAAATGAGAATTCCCTATCATGCCTTGTGAAGTAAAGCAGATAGCCTTCCACCATCACCTTTGCTCAGTGCTATTAACACTGAAGGAGGCTGCAAAGCAGCTCATTAGCTACAGCCAGATGTTTTCTGCTCCAGACCACTGCTATTTAGTGGCAGGTATTGTCTGGCACAAGAATTATATACACAGATCTGTGACCTGTGAAATATGTATACTTATAATACCATATTCTATACAATCCTCCTCTCCCTGATAGTATTTTCTGCTCATCACTTCATGGGATGATGGAAAATTGGAGTGCTAAGTGGGGTTTATTTCCTTTTCAGATTGCAATTAATCAAGGCTCTTTTAACATGCTTATGTATTATATGGGAAACGAATAGAATATCTAATAGTCTAAGACAGCGCTTTAATATCAGTTTCTTTATAAGTACCAATACTACTTTACTGGAGTAAAATGCTTGATCTGAAACACTGACATAGGTAAAATTTCAGTGAGTTTAGATCTGAAATTTGGCTTTCCCCTGCTATGATCTAAATCTTACTCCTTAGAGGACAGAGCTTTAGAAGAATTTGATTTTGAATCTGTTCTTCAGTACTGATTTTCTTGGCTTTTTAGAAGGATATTTCTACACAGATCTGTCTGTGAAAAGGCAAAATAAATAATTTTAATATAAAAAAATCAGATATTTATTAAGAGAACATTTGTTTTATATATTTCAGAGAAAATACTGTTTGGATGGAGAGTTTGCAGAACGGAACAGAGGCTATGTGGAACATTGAATTGCTTGTTGTTTCCCATGCATCTTATCTTTGCCCCCTTTCTATGCCATCAAGCTATTTAGTTGTTTTAGTGGTCTGTATAGCCTATAGGGCACTACTGTAAGAAACTTGCCAGAGAAGCTGTTACAGAACATATATTAACTACTGAAAAAGCCATACATAAAACTCCTTTAGACCCCTCGAAGATATGAATAGTTGATGCAACTGTTTTATGCAATCTAGCCAAATGGGTTTAGTGTATTAACCTCACTATAATAGGTCCACCTGAGACAATTTAGCATGTGAAAGACTGTATCTGCAGCAGAGAACAGTAACAAACTTTTCCAACTGATAATGCAGTAGAGAAAAGGTACTATCTTTCTGATCAGCTGCCAAGAGCTCACCATCTGATTCACAAGCAAAGGAAGATGTGGAAATTCCCTATGGCTTAACAAACATAGAATCATAGAATTGTTTAGGTTGGAAAAGCCCTTTAAGATTATCAAGTCCAACTGTTAACCTAGCACTGCCAGGTCCACTACTAAACCATGTCCCTAAGCACCACGTCTACATGCCTTTGAAATACCTCCAGGGATGGTGACTCCACCACTCCCCTGGGCAGCCTGTTCCAATGCCTGACAACCCTTTCG
>NW_009613444.1:32003-39604 GCF_000690535.1 Cariama cristata
GAGCAATCAGGTCTCCCCCCAGCCTCCATTTCTCCAGGGTAAACAACCCCAGCTCCCTCAGCTATTCCCCATCAGCCTTGTGCTCCAGACCCGTCATCAGCTTCATTGCCCTTTGAACTCACTCCAGCACCTCAAGGTCTGTCTTGTAGTGAGGGGCCCAAACCCACCATATTCAAGGTGCAATCACCCAGTCCAATTTACAAAGGCTGTCAACATAAGACAGAAGAGACCCTGACATTTGGCAAGCTATAGGACGAAGATTATGCTAGTTAATTCTGAATTCTCTTTCAAATCAGTCCTGTTTTTCCAAAATGTAGACTGAAACAAAAAGTGCCTAAGTCGTAGACCCTGTGACCGTAGGCTACTTGCTTGAGATGTGAATGCTGCTCTTTGCTGTGACTCTGTCACAGCTGCTTCTACCACACTCTGGAAGCTGAGTGAGAACTCAGGAGGTAGGAATAAGATCCCCCTTCTGCCAGGGGGTTCTTTGTCACCCCTCTTGGAGGAATATGGTATAAAACTGAAAACAAACATACCATCTCTCACACAGCAGCCTTTGGCTTTCACCAGTGATGTTGCAACTGTTACCTGTATGACTGGGTAGAATGCATGGTCTTTGCCTGTTTTATGATAAGAAAAATGGATATGGAGATAGATATATATAATTCAATTAATGATGGTACAAAGAATAGATAGGATAGGAAGAACTTAGATTCCCCCTTTTTTTGGCAATTGAATATTTCATTTCTCCTATTTTGTAGAAAAAGGTATTTCTTAGACTTATAATTCAGCAACTTTCCTCATAATATTGCCAGGATCTTCAATAATTAATATTGAGACTTATATAATCTAATATTTTGATTTACTACAAAAGATAAGAAATGTCAACCAAGAAATGTCTAACTGTATTTTTTTGAATGATTTGAAATGGGAAAGAAAATAGACTCTAAACCAAAGGCATATATTTTAAACAAAGCATAGCATTTAAAACAGTAAATACCCATTTAATTATTCAAAATTTCATTTGTCCCTCTTATCCAACTTAGTTTTAGAATCACTTCTATTCTAGATGTGCATTTATTAATGAAAATATTAGGGAAACAGTAATTTCATGAAGCATATTTATTTTTTAATAAATCATTAGTCCGTTGGAATTTAAAAACTTAATCTTTTACAGAGAGTTGCAGATAGAGTCAGTGCCTGTATTTATATGCTAATGACTCTAAGGGAAGAAAGCAAAATTAACATATAATGCTTAATTAAGAGAAAAAAAAGCAATAATCCTATAACTTGGAAGTAAAGCACAAACCATTTCTGGTGCATAATAGAGGTTTTAATTATGTACTTTCAGTGTAGCAATTCTTAAATAATGGTTCTGGCACTGGCAATAACATAGAAGAAAAAAGTGCCAGTGAAAACTATTGAAATAAATGAATCCTCTTCAGTTACAATTTTTGAAAGCTTATTCCTTATGGTCTGTTTTGTGCATCTACATCATTGAGTAGAAGTTTTTATCGTTAATTATTTAATGTTAGAGTAATTCTGTGAGGTGCCTGCTATTCCCTTGTCCCTAAAAAAGACAGTGTTGATCCTCTGGAATCAACAAGGTTTTGATACTCGGTTCTACGAAGGCAGAATTAGTTTTAAGGTGTTTTCCTGCATACTTATATCCATCATTGTTCCTATTTCACTATTTTAGTGGTCCAGAACAACATTGGTACTTCAAGCTGTTACTGTGGTTTCTCTGCGGGTAAATGGTCTTTGCAGGATATTTACCAAACAACTGTACTTTGAGATTAAAAACCAAATCACTTGAGTCCTACACTCACCAGTTATTAACTGTGGTCTATGGATTAATTTCCAATTCAGATGGAAATTAATCTGAGAAAAACTGAAGTCTGCTATTTCTTTGCAGAAATTTTATGTGATTGCTCTCTTTCTTAATTTCAGATGTAAAAGACCTAATTGCAACAAGCTTGATCTTATGAAGTAACAAATATTCTTTGTGGGGATTCTTTTGTTGCTTGATGATTTTTTTTTTTTTCTTTCGACAGAGAAACTCCAGAACCTCACCTGAGGTTTTTTTTTCAATAAGTTTCTCTCACAAAAGAGTGTTTTTCCACCTCTAGCAAAAATCAATATATGATATAAAGAAATAAAGTAATGCCAAATGGTCTGCCCACATCTGTCTCTTTCACTCTTTGAACTACGTTATTCATAAAAAAGCCTGACTCCTGAGTTTTTCTGAGGAACACTCTAAATATTGCACAAACACATTGATGTCAGGATTCAACAAGGAAAACGTTAAAAAATTAAACTGCCAGGCTCTGCAGATTCAGAACTGATACCTGATGCTAGAAAACAATTCAAAGGAAAGCAAAGCAATAGCTGACTCAGTGTGTGTGTCCAACTTTTGCTCCATAAATTGTATAATTGAGCTTGAAGATAATTTTACACATAGACATGTGTTTTGGCAAACTGCAGCTTTCTGCTGCTTGCAGCACTCAATGCTGTGAAATATTTTTTCATGTTTTTCTCCATCCAGTCCACTGCTATCATGTTTGTATCCAGGTGTTAGAATGCTTTTCAGTATGCCTTTTCATAGCAGCTAACAGTCCTAATCACTGCTTTTACTAGAAGCTGTGTATAAATTTGGTGTACTTGCAGAAAGTAAAATCTACCCTCAAAGGATATCACCTTCTAAACCTCATGTTGAAAATGCAAGTGGGATGCCAGCTGAGGGATACGAAACATACTACTCGTATATCCTATCCGAAAGTAAAAAGTTAAAGCTACATCTTACCTGTACAGTGTCCAATAAAATAAGAGAGCCCAACTTTGTGAAATTCATGAGTGGTGGGGGTTTTTGTACAAACACAAAATATCATTAGTAGTAGAGCAGCTACAATACACAGTGCTTGCTTTTTTTTTGGAAAATACTGCTTTTGTCACTGCTTTCTTCAGACTGTCCTCCCATTCTTGCCTTTCCCCACAGTTGCTTCCCTCCCACCATGCTGGTGACAGATTTTCCTCTGAGGTTACCTGCCCCTTTGTGCTCCTGATTTGCTGCTATGTTAACTTCTTCCCCCTGTTTGTCTTATGCACTAATGTGAACCGCAACTTTTGTGACAGGCAGCCTTGAACTACATAAGCCTTTAATGCAAGTGTTAGAAATAATGTTCGTTGTATTCATTTTAATATTTCACAATGCTTCTTTTTTATTGATTCTTTTACAGGGTCAAATTCAAAAAGCTTCTGAAGGCCTTCAGTTGCCACCAGGTCAAATTAAGTATCTAAATATTGCCTGAACCACATAATGATTATGAATTTGAAAATTAGTCCACAAATTCTTTCAATATAACAGGCATTGTCAAGAAAACCCTTTCCTACACTTTGCTATTTTAGTAAATGTACTTTAAAGAAACATACGATTAAATGTATGATTAAATACAGGGTTTAAAAGAAGCAGCTGATCAGAGAGATTAAAGTTGCACCATTTGAACAGGAAGGTGGGTTGTGACAACTACTGGAGGATTCAGATAGAGAGAAAACTTTAAAAGTAACCAAAGGATGAAAAGGGCATTGTTAGTCCTTTGAGTCATATGTGGGATATACTAGAAGTGAGTAATTACTCTAGGAAATGTTTGAAGTAATCGGTATTTGGACATAAATGTAAATTAACATTTACTTTTAGTAGAAGTCCCATGCAGCTACCTTCCATTCAGATTCCCCATTCAGATAGGAAATTCCCTGCCATTCAGAGCAGTAATACCAGCTTTGCAGTGAAGTGCTGATTAAGCTTCAAAAAGTAATAATACAGCTGTGACCCTTTAAAGGCTGATTTTCAATATGAATAAGAGCATTTACAGTTATACCAACTGTGATGAAAATTATGAAGCTAATGAATCCTTGGGGTTCAGGACACATACTGAGTACTAATTGGGATCAAAAATAAATTTCAGCAAAAACTGTAACACTGAGAAGTGAGCAACTTACTGGATAACGGCTTTATGCCTTTTACTCTAGGAACCAAAAGTAGCTATTAGTGCAGATTAGATGGAAGATTATGTGTTTGCTTGCTTAGATGGTATGTTTGCCTCAAGAAACATGCAGAGAGAGAAAGATATTTCTGTATTAAACTAAACAACGAAGACCTTTAAGAAGGCTACACAAGAGAATCTAACAACGTTCTTCTGTCTTTTTCAAGTATTTAAAACTACAACTAATAATATGGGTCCTAAAAGCATCTAAAAGTTCAACTCTTTAAGATCTGAGTTACTCCTATACAGTGCTCAATGTCCTCTGCTCCTGACCTTATTAAAAGTTGCTGATGTTAAGTGATTTGAATGGGTGATGCAGTCTGACGAAATGTTGACATCTGCAGCTAAAGCAGTCACTCTATAATCTCTTCAAATGCTGTCCAGTGAAAGCAATTTTTGCCATTTGCTAGTATGCTATTTGCGATTTACGTGAACTGGCCTAACAGCACCAGCTCTCGGGGCTGTTCGGCCTTGCCGTGGCCCCGTCTGGGCTTAGCTGGGATAACAGTTGCCAAGTGGGCAAGTGATCACCCATTGCCTCCCCTGCTAGCGCTGGCTCTGGGGATGACCTGGCACCCCTTGGTGGTCCCTTCATAACAAGCAACAGTCCTTTGTGTTCACTGGGTTGGGGGAAAATCTCTTGCAACTTTCAGGCTTTAATTGGGCACTGCTAAGAAGGAAGCAGACTGTGACAAGAAAAACATACAAATATTCCTAAGTGACCCCAACACTTGGAATAACCCCTCACAGGGGACATTAGAATCCTCCCAAAAAGACCTCAGGATGCTTTGTCACCTTCCCCCCACTCTTCCTGAAGGAAGTCTGAAACTATCAACATTAGGACCTAGAGGAGCACTGGAAAGAGGATACACTAGAAATGTTTTGCATGGCAATTTGAACTGTATTATCGATAAGACTTTCTTAAATTAATTAGATAATTTGGAATTTTAGCCTCTTTAAACATTAACTGGGCTAATAATAAATTCTTCAATCCACATGCACGCTGTTTTCTCTTTTTCTCATAACAAGATTATGAGTGTAGCAATAATTGATAGTGAGAAAGTTCTTTTCTAGAGGCTTATTCTGGAGATTCATCTCATCCAGTAGATCTGATAAAGTCACTATGAAACTGCCTTTCTAATTGTTATTATTGACCAGAAAAGGAGTGAACTCATTGGTTGACCCCACAGGGACATTTAATGGGTATCACTATAGTAGGATTTTGCAGATAGACCAGAGCTTTCTCTGCCTGTACTGAACAGACTAGACACCAGCTTTGTCACTGGCTGTGCCAGAGGGGGAACAACACGAACTTGGAGCTGTTTTCAGGAAACTACAAGAATAGGCTCAAAGTCTTCCATCTCAAATCAAGCCGTGCCATATCATGTCTTTTAAGAAACAAAAGGGAAAATCTAAGTTTGTTTTAAACGTTTCAAATATGAGAGAATCCAGAACATCCCTTATTAAGTTTCCTCACTGGTTAATAATTCTTACTGTTTCAAACATAACTTATTTCTAATTTGCATTTCTTGAACTTTAACTTCTAGTCTAAGGCGTATAGCTGTATCTTAGCCTGCTATGTGGAAAAGCCTTCTGGTGTAAGATATCCTCTTTCCATGTCTGTACTTATAGATCCCTTAAGCTTGACTTTGATGAGCTAAATAGATTGAACCTCTTAAATCTCTTTCTGTAAGGCAGATTTTCCAGTCTTTAAATCATTCTTGCAGTTTGTTACTCTCAAATTTTGCAACATCGTTTTAAGTGCATGGAGAATAGATTTGGATATATTATTACAGTAAACATCTCAATACCATAATTTTATTTTTTTTCTAGATATCCACCTGTTAAACACTGCTAAAGACCATATTAACTCTTCCAGCTAGACAACCTTCTAAGAAATCAGTCTGAAATGGATATTTAGAAAGACTTCTATTCTTTTTCCCAGGATCACTACTAGAATAATACTGTAAACATGACGTATTATCTTTGTTTTAGAACTATGACATTATGTTAGATAGATTTTAAATGTATGGTGCTTAATGAGTTCAGCAATATAATGGTGGTTCACAGCCTTACTGAAGCAATAATATAAATGACTTCTAAAACCATTTTGTTTGTTTAAAAAAAAAAAGTATTTGTCATAGTGCCTTTAATTGGAAAGCCTTAGCAATAGTTTATGCTTTCTGTAAATGGGTAGCACGGATTCTGAGTATGACTGGCAGAAGAAAGGTTGCTGCTCAGGGTGTTGTTTGGTTGGGACCATTATGTAGTGCCTGCTTGTTGTCGTCTGTATAATTCCACACAGCCTATTTCAAGCATAATCAGGACATTATACAGAGAGAACGAAAATCCCACTCGTCTCTATACCCTTTACAGAATTTGTAAATGAGCCTTTCAGCACAGTTTTCTTTTTGGTATAAAATTTTACATATTCAAGCTCATTTGGGAGAGTTGCAAGTTCAATCTATATAAACCACTACAGTGCCACATGACTTAGTGGTTTACTTTGTACTAGCAAGTTCTAATATGGATGGAGAAGAAAATGTCCTTGATCCCCTAGCAAATCGCTCCCAATCTCTCCTTACATAGAACTGAAGCAGATGTTTGTTAGTTCTATGAACGTGACAGAGTACATCTTCTCATATACATTATGTTCAGAGTTTTGCCATGAAATAACTCAGAAATAACTACTTGGAAATGTCAATTCTGAGTTGTATTGAGCTTTAACAATGAAATCAAGTATTAAAAAAATGCCTCTGTTTTTAAAATGCATGTAAAAATTTGTCTTATAACACATAAGGATTTTAATGTGTTGATGTATTCTTCTTGTACTTATTAAGAATAGCTTAGTGAAATGTCTCTTATTGAAAGGATGTCTCAATTAGACTGAGTGGATTCCAGCAAACTAGCTTAGGTAAAGGACAATTTAACTTTAACTTCAGTCAAACTACTGCTAAAGTTGACAGCTGAATTAAGGATGTCTCAGTCAATAGCAATCCTTTTAAGGTCAGATGGGTCCAGAGACACTTGGTCCAGGAGGCGCAAAACCAAATAGCTCTAGATCAATCAGGTTATAAGCTCCACTGGGTAAGACCCAGATATGATAGCTTAGGTTCAAGGAACTTATGTACTAATAGAGACTAGGAAGGAAGAGCTTAAATGTTTTTTTTTCATTTTTTTTTTAGAAATTGAAAGTGAGTATTTAAAAGTAAAAAATATTTTGTCTCTAAGGTATGATTGAATGCTCAGAAGTCTGGATCTCTGAAAACTAGCATAATTTGTCTAATACTACAAGGTCTTAATCAATTTAAAAATCACAGTATTGACTTTGATATGCCATACCTACTGTTCTTAGTAATTACGCCCACAAGTGTTCTAAAATTAAGCAAAACCAAAATTGAAGTAGCCTGTTCAACCCCAGCTTTTTCATAAGTCTTATGAAATATGCACATGTTTTTACAAAGCATGCTCACACTGTATCTGTTTCACAGAATGCCTGAGTTGTGCAACATGAAGAAGGGAACTGAGCAGCTCAGTACCTTGGTACTATTGACATATCAG
>NW_009613444.1:39635-39983 GCF_000690535.1 Cariama cristata
GAACAAATAGCATTCCTTCACTTTGGAAAGTCCTGATATTTTCCACGTAAGTTAAAATGATGGGCTATGGCTCTAGTGTAGAATTTGCAATTCATGAGAAGTCCAGTAGTGCCCTGATGGGTATGTAGTAAATAATCTGTGAAATTCTATGAAGTCTTGCAGATCATGTGCAAGGTGTGGATGTCCCACTGGCTTATACAATGCCTGAGTTTACATAGATTTCCATGGGTGTAGGAAAAGATGCACTTGCTTCTTTCTGTAAAGGCTAATTTATTTCTTAATGTCAAATTACTACTGCATAGCAATGGAGTGCTAATAAAAAAAAAAAAAGGGGGGGGGGGGCGGAAG
>NW_009613444.1:40014-41158 GCF_000690535.1 Cariama cristata
AGTTGTACAGTAAGCAATAAGCTCCTTGTATTCTAATATTAGCAAATATAGTTTGCAGTAGGAGTGCTACCTGGAGTTATACAGTGGGTATAGCAGAGCAGCATGCGTGCAGCCTACCCTAGTTGTCTGGAAATCCTCTCCCAGGCCTGTTCATGTAGAAGAAGCCTTGTCAACAGCAAGGCTGGTTGCAAATAGGTAAGAGTTCTTACTAAATTTTATTAAACATCCCTTAGACTTTCTAAAACCATTTGAAAGCCTAGCATTTTTTGCAAGGAATACTTCCTTTCCTGGATAAGCAACATACAACATGAATATTTTGCTGAAAGGATGACAGTATTGACTTCAGAAAATAGAACAACATGTATTGATTTTTGAGAGATATTTTGACTCATTTTCTCTGCTGTTTAGAGTAAAAATCGAGGCAAGTCTCTTTTTCATAGCTAACTTTTCTCTTTCAGTTTCTTCCAACAAAACGCCTCTTCAGGGTTACTTGCCTGTGTGACAGATGTCCCAGTTTTTAATTCAAATTTTATTTTTGGGCAACTTTTCTATTGAGCTCTGTGAATATTCATTAAGAGGTTCTGCAGTACCTACAGTTGACTTAACTGGGCAATGAGTCAGTTGGTGCTAAAGCATACAAAGAAAGATAACTAAAAAGGAGGATAAAGGGGAAAAAAAATCCTCAGCTATCTTTTTACAAATAATATATTGATGGGGAATAATCTTGGGTTGAAAGAATCTCTCATGGGAATGAGAATGTAACAATTATAGGATGTTATTATTTATGTAGAAAACAGTATATTTAAAATCAGTCAAAATATTTTTGAAGGACTACCTGAAGGTAAGTATGCTTTCAGCTTGAAAACTCTCTCTCACATGAGGTCCTTTAATAAATTCTTTCCTCAGTACGTTTCCATCTTGTATATTCTTAGTGTTGTTAGATATCTTTATTGTCTGAACCTGAAATTATGAATAGGACCCAGGACAAAGAGGCAACAATGTTTTAAAGTCATTAAGGAAAGCTAACATGAAGTACGTCTATTATAATCCCTTGTCTTTCTGTGTTCAGGAAGGTGTTCCTATTGTCTGTTTTAGTTACCTTTTTTCCTTGTTTCTTCTATTTTACCACAACTTTTTTTTTTTT
>NW_009613445.1:0-1798 GCF_000690535.1 Cariama cristata
AAGTGCCCGCCCAGCCTTAAACGGTGACAATGACAAAAGGACAGAACAAGACAGAAGAGGCTAGACGTAGCTAAACTTAAAACACAGCTAAAGCAAAAGCCATAACCTGTTCAATTCATGGCCAAGAAAGCATAATGCATTTTCCAAGAACAGAAAAATTCTCCAGAACAAATTTTTTAAAAACCTGAGATGCTATGCTGTTCTGCAATAAGAACACAATTCAAGCCACTTAGATTAGAAAATTCTTTCATCAGAAGCAGAAAACACTCTACAGTTAGCTACATCATCTTGGCCAAAAGGCAAAGCACCTTGTTCAACAGAAAATTGAGCTCAATAATATGCTCAATATATTTCTACATATAAGAATGCAGAAGAACAGACATCATTATTCGACTAAGTCCTCCCCTCTTTTCCTATCTTTTATTGATGGTTAAATAACGACATCTTGCCACCAGTGTTCTTTTAACTATTTTTAAGCTCCATTTTCATATTGCTGCAAGATCTAGAAAGAAAATACAGCTCCATAATGCCAGAGCTAACATCCTAATTGAACTCATGATCTATGTTGGGAATCCAGCCAAAGCAAGGAGACACAGGTAATCAGAAAAAAATACTATTTTCTTACATGTATTGTTTGACCCAGTAATGAGTCAACTATGATAATTATTCTCAGACTTGGCACACCTTAATAAAGGCCCGCTGAACTACTTATGTGTATTTTACTAACAAGTTACTAATTGCACAAAGCTTACTTACAAAAGATGAATCTGTCTTTTTATGGCAAAGGTTTACAGCAAGAAAACAACCTAAGACTTCTCTAGAGAAATTATTTAAGAGTTTGTGACCAAGAGAATGAAAACATCTTGCTAGTGAAAGAAAGCAGCCTTGTAACTTCGCATAATCATGCCACTATCTTAACAGCTTTTGCTAGCAGAGCATTACAAATGTTGTCTCTGATAAAAAAAAGAAAAAAAAAGAAAAAAAATCCAGAAAACTAGAAACCCATGGAAGGCATCATCTTATTTATTCTTCTGATTTAATGCAAGATATTTGCACTCATACAAATAGCCCAAAGTGGGCAAACATCACCTTGTCATAATACTGAATCTAAACTAAATACTTTGTGATTCTCTAAACTACATATTTGACTTATTTGAATGAAAAATCAATTCCATAAAACTCCAAAATCCAAAAAAGGATTATTTCCAAGGATTAATTGTCCTGTATTGGTCATTATTAAGAGCAACAAAGCTGGTGAAGGGCCTGGAGAACAAGTCTTATAAGGAGCGGCTGAGGGAGCTGGGGTTGTTCAGCCTGGAGGAGGCTGAGGGGAGACCCTATCACCCTGTACAACGACCTGAAAGGAGGTTGTAGCGAGGCAGGGATTGGGCTCTGCTCCCAGGTAGCTAGAGACAGGACAAGAGGAAACTGTCTCAAGTTGCACCAGGGGAGGTTCAGGTTGGATATCAGGAAGAACTTCTTCACTATAAGAGTCGTTAGGCACTGGAACAGGCTCCCCAGGGAGGTGGTGAAGTCACCATCCCTGGAGGTGTTCAAGTACCTTTTAGATGTGGTGCTTTGACACATGGTTTAGTGGGCATGGTGGCATTGCGTATACGGTTGAACTTGATGATGTTTGAGGTCTGTTCCAGCCATATCGATTCTATGATTATATAATCAGCCCTTTGAGAATAAATAAATTCAGATGCTGAGGAAAATTGGTTTGTAAATCCTGGGTAACTGAAGAGTTTCTATTCTCCTCAACTAAAGCAGAGAGGCTTGGGGGGGGGGGGGGGGG
>NW_009613445.1:1813-37705 GCF_000690535.1 Cariama cristata
TCGGTATGATAGAAATTTTGAAACACTTCATCTTCACAAAACATCAAGATCAGCTTAACAAAGATTTTCTTTCTAAATGGTTTAAAAATATATTTTTGCATACTATAGTACAAATTCTGAAAGATACAAACACAACACCAGAAAACTGAAACAAAGAAAAGGAAATAAAAGCCAAAATGCAATAATGCAAGTTCAGATTGAATGCATTTTAACTAGGAAAAAAAATAATGAAACTGAGACATAGTCAAATCTTGCAATATATGAAAGTTTTAGCACAAAATTTTCAACTGACTTTAACTGCTATACTTTTCAGCAACAATTCTGAAGAGTTCTCTACCAGTTGAAAGATAATCAGAGTTTTTTACCTTGGAGTTATATTAATAACAAAAACTCAATCAGAAGTAGAAGAAAGTACTCCAGCTGTGAAAGCAACTGTACAAGTTTGTATGGGCAAAACAGTGGTAATGAAGCAGACAGAAGGTCCAGCATCACAGGACCAGGCCAGAAGACACACTTGGACCTTTCTGATAGCACTGCCAGCTCATGTTTGGATATTTTTAAAATAAGCTATAGAACATAGAACTGTGAGCAACATCAAACATCATTAAAAACAGAGGGAAGTTTTTATTTTCACACTGTCAGTGATTCAAAGTTCTCCAATATCAGAAATCAAGTGAAGTCAATTATTTTTGAAATTACTCTTGACAGGGAAGTTCATGTTTTCTGAGTAGTTTGGTTTTCATTGTCACTAGAAATGTCCACGAATTCAGGTCTGGTCACTTTCTTGTTGAATAACAAAAGCTAACTTGACCATTGAGCTGAAATGTTAGGTCAGTCCGTAATCTCTCACCCTCTAAGGCTTCTGAAATCTTAACACAAAATGAATCAAAAGAAATTTATCAAGTGTGGTGGCTGAAACTTGACTTTCTAGGTACTTCGATACATCTTCAACAGATTAAAAAAAGGAGGGTGGGGGGAGAGGGCAGAAACAGGGAACCCACCAAACCAACCTCTTCAACATCCATACAGTCTGAGGGAATCCTCAGGCTCCAGGACTGTAGCATCATTGTGCTCCCACCTCTGAAGTTACTTTTAACAAGAGATGCCAAAACATCTGCTGAAACTGTTACCACACATTCGGCCACAAATGTCTTTATTTTCATCCACCCACTCTCTCTTTTAGATGTTCATAACCATATGGCTTCTTCAAACCCCACGTTAACTAGGAAGAATTATCTGGATTAGGAAACACAAACAATCCCATATGCATTGGGATTCCAATCACTCAAATCATTATGCCTGGATTTCTGGAACAGAAGGTTGAAACTTCAAAATAAGCTTTCCTAACCTACACAGTAATTTTAAAATTTTGAAACAACACTTGGAAGAAGATATCATTTAGATATTTTAGTCAGCATTACTCAGTAATTTGGAAGTAGAAAGGTAAACCCACCAAAACTCACCCCTGGGACAAGTATAAGAATTTGGCTTTACCTTCTTCTTGATGTCAGATAAATGAACCAAATAATATCAGTTTGAGAGATATAAGGCCTGTTTTGGAAGATCTGAATCTTTCTGGTTTTAAATGGCTTAAACAAATACAGGTCAAGATAGTTTTTATATGCTTACATTACATCTGAATATGTCTGTCTGCAGAGGGGGCTGGGAAGAGTTGTTACTGAAAGTAGAATTCAGCTTCATACCTGTGCTTCTTGAGTGAGTATGTGCCATTAGCATACAAAGTTTATGAAAACTGCTTGTTAACACAAGAATCAACCCCGGCGCGTATTATTTAGAATGAAAGTATACAGCTAGGTGTAGATGACAAACACAGTCTTAAACATGACATAAAAACCATCTTGAAAAGAAGAACACAAATAGCATGAAACCCAATTTTCTTCATAGCAGCAATGATTCTATGAATTGGAACAGAAGTTTGGATTTACAAATAAGGCTCATTTCTCAGGTCACATGGAGAACCTAATTTAACAGCTCACAAAACAGCATACTCCAGGGGGGTGACTGTTGCAGATGTATTTATTTTACACTGAGAGGGGGCAAACATTCAGTTTACCAGAGAAAGAAAAAGAGTGATATAGACTTGAAGCAAGAATAGAGGGAAAAGTGAGGGGAAACAAGGTTTTTCCTTCAGAAGAGCCATGCCCCAACCTTTGAACCTACCCCCAGCTAAATAAAACCCCAAAGTATTGATGAGGTAGTATTAATTTACAGCTATGTCTCACTATAATGATGATTTAGCAACTAGATGCGAGGAAAAACTGAATTGTAAAATCAGAGCAACAGTTCCCATCATAATTTGCTTGAAGTTTCACATTTCTGTTTCAGATCTAAAAGGGTTTGTGTGCTCAAAATCTTGTCTGCTTTCCCTTCAATTACATCAGATACTGCTCTTCCAATAGAGCTTCATCTCGCTTGTATTCCCGGATCACCACAACTGCAACAGCCTCATTATTCTGAACGTATTTTTTTCTGAATCATCCAGATTATGTGATAAATTAGTGTAGACTCTTTCAAAAAATATTTAGCAAATATGAGGTAACATATCTGAAAATGACAGTGTGTATGAACAGTACCACTCCACTTCTAAAAACTTTTTCTTTCCTCTGTCTCCTTGCATGTCAACAGCTGGCATTAAAACCCTAGAACGCTAAACATGCTCCAGGTTCAGCAATCATGACAGATTTGATGCTTAACCAAGTTTTCAAAGGAACTTGACTGTGAACTTTAGACCAGCTTTTCAAAATTTACTACGCTAAGTTCGTGCAAGAATGATATAAAAAAGTACACAAAAGTCTTAATGGTTATAAAGTATTTTGGCCTTATATTTCATAGAGCAATGGATAGACATACAGAGAAATCATTTTACCTTTGCAAAGCCTCACTAAACGCTCTGTTGATTTTCACAGCAGTCATAAAGAGGGGTAGGCATTGGACATGCGTTAAAAAGTACATAGAGCTTTCCTTACGTTGAGCAAGATCACCCTATTCCCCTTAATAAGAACAACTGAGCTTGCAGTGCATTTATAACCTGGTTTGAGGTACTTGCAAATTAAGTAATAAACGTTTAAGTATTAGGTGTTCTCATGTGACGCTACTGAGGTCTGATTGTATTTGTCAAGGTATTTGTAAGGAAGTTTATATTTAACCACATCAGTGTTGGAAACATGTTACCCAGCAGAACACAGTACACCTAGCACACAAATACATAATGAGTACATACAGTTTGAGCACTATATAAATTGAGGATCAAGAGAAACTGCATTCCAGAGATGACACCATCAGTACCTTCTCACCACTTTATGTCTAACTCTCTACTTCATTATAAATCTAAAAAGTTTTAACATAAGTTACTGTTAGAAAATTTAGTTCATAATTAATAGTCTTAAAATGTCACAGATTATAAGAATTATAAACTTGTCTACTAAAATAGCAAGTTATCACTTGAAACATCATTTATGAAGACTTGATGAAATACCCTAATGTTGGTAACAAATACTTTGCAAGCCTAATATACCTATGAAGATCACATCCTACTATCACGGTTCAGTGGCTTATATATCTTCAAAACTCTGCAGTTAAGTCCAACTGAAAAACATAGCAGAAATTCAGAAATTATGCTTTAAGGATCTGCAGGTAAGGCATCAGAGAGAGAGAGAGAGAGAAAGAATTCCCATTCTTGCTGTGAATTCTTTATAGAAAAAAATATTCCACTTCAAAACAAAAACTGAATATTTTTTACTGAATAGAAAGTCAGTTTTGCATGTAAAATAGAATCTCAACTTGTCAAATTTAATTTCTTTTGGAAACCAAATTAATTTTTCAACTTTACTTTTTAATCTTTTCAGAAAGAATTTTTTAAAAGCCAAAAATACATCAAAAGAGTTGAAACAAAACATATACATGTTGTATTGAAAAAAATACAATATTTCACCCTCTGAAAAGCAGCCACTTTTAGTATCTTTAGTACATCTGCATACACACCCACCAAAACACACAAATAAGGATAAAATATAAATTAAATCAACATTTTGCAGTGTCACACTCATTGCTACCTGGGGCAGTGAAATTCCCTAGCCCCAGGCTAGCTTCCTGCCTTAGTTTGCGCTCTGTCGTGAATGAGTGGTTTAGGGTCACTCAAAGAATCATCATCAAAGATATTAGCACAAATGCTTTTAATACAAATTAATAAAAGTGTGACAAACAAGTTCAATGGCAACGTTCACTCGATTATTTACTACATGGAAGGGATATACACAGGAAAAATCAAGTTAAAATCGAGTTAGAAAGATTTACTTAGAGACCAGAGATGAAAAGGGGTAAGGGAGACCCTCCCATTGAGTCATGAGGTTCAGAGTAGACCCTCTTGCTTTCTAAACTCCTTCAGAGAGGAGTCTAGATGCTGTTGGATCTACCCCTAGTCCCAGACTGGGTCAATGGTTTATGTTTAAGAGATACCAGGAGTGAGGTATTTAGCAGTAGGATTTAACAGCACTTTTTCATTTAACAGCACCTAATCATTCCCTAATTCATCATCTACAAAGTCATTCAACAGGATTTACTATGATCACAACAGTGATTCAAATTGTTATAGGATATTTGAATCAATTCACACATGCATGCTCAAAAACACAGAGACATATATGTATAAAGGAATAAATATACAAAGATAGGTATACCTGTTAGGAAAATTTCCCTTGAGTTCAGTGAAGTACTCACTTGAAACGCCTTGGAGTTTCTCAATGGGCCTGGGTTGAGTCTCGAGGAGTGAAGGATTTTCGACCCAGGCTCCATTGTCTGCTTTCAGTAACAATCCCCTGAATTTTCTGAACTTTGTAAACTTGAGAGTTTCATGAGCTCTAAGAGGCATCCCGCTTAGAGGGAGATACTCATTGCAGCCCGCTGCCGTCCAGGAGAGCTCAAAGGGTCTCACTTAGGATAGCTGTTATAGGTTTGTAAGATTAGAAAATGCCCATTCTGGTCACAATTCAAGTCAGTAATTGCTGTAATTCTCAAAATTCCAGTAGCAATGATACCATGTTTTGCTTGGGCTACGATTCATATAAGGGATGTTCCAAGGTTTGTTTTGCTCAAGCTACCAAGGCTTGTTTTGCTTGAGCTACGAGGTTGTTTTGCTCAAGCTTCTAGCCTTGGCCAGGTGACGGAAATTGCCAGTACAGTCTGTATTACTCCATCCTTAGCTGTGAAAGAGTAAATGTCTGGTACGGTCAAGGGACGCTTAACTGCCTAACTCATTAAACAAAAGCTTGAATTCTTGAAATCGTAGAGAGGTCCAGGGAGGGGCGGGAAATGCACTACCACTCCCTCCTCTTTCATGTTAGCCACATCATGCCAGACAAACTTTCAGTTTAACTCAGACAAAAGTTAACACACAACTTTTTAATCTCATTGAGTCATTTTTTTCCAACAGAGCTTTTCTGAGCAGCTCGAGTTTGGAAGTCAACCTATACTTGTGTTGGAGAAAATGTGTGCTCCTAAGCGTCATAGGCACTTTTTGACTTATTTTTCTCTTTACACATCAGTCCCCAGTACTCAAATTGGAACAAACATCCTTCATTCCTCTGTCTTGTCAACTAAGATTTTAATTTCCTGAGTGCAGTGACTTATATGCATTTCCAAGCCTCCCTGTAGAGAGCTCTGAATTCAGCTGGGGCTTCTGGATGCTGCTGGGGCTCCGTAGTGGGTGGCAGGCACACAAAAGCACAGTGCAGGATCCAAAGCAGAAGTGATTCATGCTGAATTAGAGCTTTTAAGACCTCCTCATAAAAAATTTCCACAGTGGCTCTGCTTACCATGCATGGCATTCCCTAAAGTACTTGCACAGCATCTGCCACCCAAAAATAATTAACTATCTAAGAGTGAAGAAAGGTGCATGCAGCAAGCCAGATTGGTTGTTCCCCCTATGTTCTGTTGTTAAAGGGATATGAAAAGGGTAAAAACACCAAGACAGATTAGCAATTACTTCACCACACAAAAGCACAAGACAGCAAAGAATGTTTACATTTCAGCACTGACAGAGCAGATGAATGCAGCTACCACACAGCAACACTGCAAGCTCTGAAATGATTTACATGTGAAAGCATGTCCTAAATTCCCTCACAGCTTTCTTGCCAACACAGATTGTACTGGTTTAACTACAGTGGTATTGGCAGAACTCTGTAGCCCAGTCCGCAGCGTACATGCTGTTACAGGGGCACAAAGATGCTTGTACAAACTGACATAAAGCCACACAAGGATGAGGGATCACTACAGCAGCGTGAATGCATCCAGCCTAGCAAGACTGTGCCGCTTTAACAGAAAACTCACAACCATTACTAGGAGCGTCATATTTTCACACAAGCAACCTGCCTTTCAGATAAGATATGCTCAGACAGCCAACACAATGCAAAGGTTCAGAGAAACAAGAAGCAAGGAGATTCTGAAGTAGAAGCAGCAGTTCACAGAAGATGAAAAAGAAGGGAGGCACTGAGCGCAGCCATTGTGCAAAACTCACCTCTTTACTGACCAAATATTATTGCATTAAAGTTACGGGATATCAGAGAGTTGTGGTTTTCAGCTGACTAGTTGCCAAAAAATACAGAAAAAAAATTATAAAAACTTATGCACAGGCCAGATCGTTACTGAAAAAAAAAAAAAGCGTGAAACATTTCCCATACAATGGCAAATACCTTGATTAAATACCTTGATTATATATTGGAAGAGACAAAACTGGGAAGCCAAGATATAGTGTATGCCCAGTGCTTGTGCTTAATATATTGGTAGTGCTATCCTCTAGCACTTCAGTAAACACAATCAAAGCAGCACAGCTGGAATTTGCATCCAACTGAGTTATCAGTTTATGAAGAGCTGCTTAATAGCGATAGTGCCATCTGGGTCAATTACAAATCACATATCTTAGGCACGATGGAAAATGATTCCAAGTCACTATGTTAAAACTGAACATAGTCTTCCCTTTGCTGGCTTTCACATTGTTTTTCCTCCTCTTTGCCTCACCACCTGTATATTTGCACTTTTCATCCTGCTTATCTGTTGCCTAAAAACCAAGTAACAGTAGCAATGATTTCAGCTCAGCCTAAACCTACAATAATGCTGGGGTAATTTCCTGTCTACTTAATCGAAGGGATTTGGATGCAAATGTTCATAAGGGAAGAAGTTAGCATCAATTTCTGAAAGTTTCAACATATGAAAGAAAATTCAGTTTTGGGCTTGTGTACTCCTTCCCAAGTTATATACAAAGTAGTCATTTAGGAATAAACAGACCAGAATGCACAAAAAAGTTTTCACTTCCGTAGTATATTCAGATCACATGGAAGAAATAAAAAGAAAACATGTTGTAATACCAACAACATACCATTACAATAAAGCCTATGCAATAAGCCAGAATAAAATAGAACTATAAGGACATTAATATTATTACGCTCCTGATGCTCAATTTGCCAACATTTTGTGTCAGCACAACTGGTGTACAATTTATGCCTTTTTGTTTGTTTTTCCTCTAACAAATTCTGCTTGGGCAAAACTAAATCATATGTGAGATGTCCTTTGCACTCCCAGTAGGACTGTAATATGCAGTTTGTCTAATATAAAAGCAATCTTTATTTAAGAAAAAAACAATGTTTATAGCCACCAGGTGACCTGTAGAGGAATTTGTTCTGGAACAAATCCTACAGTCGGGGTTGCTCATTGGTTGTAAATAACTTTCTGAATAGTCAGCAGTAAGAATTTCAGTGGGCTACATAAAGCTACTTTTACCTTAGCATCCTAAGGGCAAGTCTCTACTGAGAATACTGGGATCTTGTCTTCATTCCTTTGATGAACACTGCAAAAGAACAATTAATGTTCTGAAGTTAGCCCTTTAGCCCCACTGTGTTGCTGCCCTTGAGGGCTACTTCTTTTTCACTCCTAACAGAAGACACAGCAATGACGTATGTGCTAGATGTGTTCAGTACGTGTTCATATAGGTACCAAAGTAGCATCCCAACGAGTAAGTAACTCTGAGCCTTCCTGTTGTAAAATTGCCTCTGAAAAGTGCTTCATTCCAGTGCTTCAGTTTAAATTTGCAAGAAACCACCTGGCAAATGTAAAACAGCAGTGCTCAGTAGGGAGCTGCTACCATCTACCTCCAGTGATTGACTTTGTAAAATAATTGCTTCTTTCATTACTCTCCAGGGGAAAAAAAAAAAAAAAAAAGCTAATAAAAATATTAACATCTCTGTTTTGTAGCAACTGATATGATAAGAAATAAATTGTATTTTTATTATACTGAGTAAGGTTTGTGTTGTGTAAATATATGAGCAAAGAGGCACATGCATTTCAAGAAGGGCTACTGTTAAGGAGAAAAAAAAAAGAAAAATAATTTGAAATAACCTAATGAAGTCTTAGGACACATTGATCATCCACTAGGCAACAGAACAAAAGAAAAATAGAAAGAAACATTTCTGGAAGCAAACTTATATATGGAAAGATATCGGTTTATGGTACCAAGATATTTTCATCATCAGTACCATTAGATCTGGTTTTGCATCCTAAAATGAATATTCTAGTTCAATGTCTGCAGAGAGCTGAACTAAATGAAGCATGAAATTACAGGCAGGTATTCTTATGCAATTTGCTACTTAAGTGCATCTGCATGTTTTCACCAGGAGTTCTCAAATTACTGTATAAATACCAATACTCCATTTTAGAGATGGGGAGACTAAGATGCTGAACAGTGCGGATTGCTGTATAGGAATAACAAGCAGTTTAGTAACAGAGGTTTCACACCTAGTGGGGCTTAATTCAAACAGTACTACCTCACCATTCATGTGAACCACTCTTACAAGGCATGACTATGCAAATAACTTCAGTAGTGGCAGGGGAGGACTTACCAGCCAAGATCATAAACTCTTGCATGTTTTTATTTCTCTGACAAATCCACTCTCTAGTTGTTGTCAAACAAAGAGCATTAAATTCACTTTGTCATAAGTAAGAGACTAGTGAAATGTTCTTGCAGAGCTCAAGCTAATCAAAAGGAGGTGGGTTTGGGTTTTATTTTTCCTTTATTTTGTTTATAGGGATTAGGCAGGTGATCATTTTCTTCTCCATTCTAATCAGTGTCTGATGTTCTTCTCCTTCACCCACTTTTATGACAAGCGCATCAAAACAACTTCACCATGGAAGGGAAATAAAAAAGCATTTAACAAGTTACCTTCTTGGAGACCACACTGCAACAGTATCCCAACCCCCAAATTTGGTAGCTAGACACCTAGGCAGCTGGGGAAAACGGAGTCACATTCAGAGTTCTCGTCAAGGGATTGTTTTCACTGTTTAATCATTGACTATAAAACACAGAAATAGCACCTGGTACCCAGAGCAAAATAAAACATTGATTCTAACTTTCTGAATGTTTCATTTTTAATACAGAAACATTTTTGTGCTTTTGAGCTTTTTTTATGCTTTTTGAGGTCTGTAAAGATTTATGTGTATAACAACAAAGGAAGTAAACAAGTAATCCTCTACATCATAAGGTAGGGAAAAAAGCTAATTATAGAAGTTTCCCAGCTTTAATCAGTACTTTCAGAGCTGCACCTTTGCAGATTATTTTATAGTAATCTTAAAAGATGAAGCATCCAATGGCATAACATACTGAAGGAGATATCCTGTTTGCTGTAATAAAAAAATGATTGTTAATTTGTAGAATAATTCATGATGATAGATGAAACTATGTTTCCTAAGAAAATATTCGTGTCAAAAACATGTTAAATAAGATAAACATCTGGAGAGATGGAACTGCAATGTCTGCATAGTGAGTAACAAGACTTTGGGATGAGTAGAAAAACAGCTATTTCCACCAGCATGCATTCTCAGAGATTATGAAAATTCACCAGCTGCTATGAAGTGCCAACAGGAGCCAAGAACAAAACAAAAAAATTAAACCTCAACAAAAAAACTCACAACAGATGTTTGCATCAAAAGGAAGTCTAAAAGCTCGAAGTTTGAGAGGGAATAGACTTTCAGGAACAGAGATTTTACATGAAGAAATCTATTGAATATCAAATAATTTTTGGCCAATAAAAAAAAATTGCAAAGAAAGAAAATCCCACATTTTACCTCCCAAGAAAATTATTAAATCAAAACAACCCTGAGCAGACTTAGCTCTCCAGAGTGCAACAAAAGAAATAAATAGGTTCTTTAATTAAGCGAGTCAACTGATTCATGTGCAATAATCATTTCATCAGTACTACTCAACACTTTCATCAGCCTGCCTTGTCTCTTATCATCACCTTATTTCATAGAATCATAGAGTAGTTTGGGTTGGAAGGGACCTTTAAAAACCATCTAGTTCCAACACCCCTGCCAAGGGATGTTTCACTAGATCAGGTTGCTCAAAGCCCCCTCCAACCTGACTTTGAACACTTCCAATGATGGGGCACCCACAACTTCTCTGGGCAACCTGCCTCTGTGTCTCACCACCCTTATTGTGAAAAGTTTCATTCTTATATCCAATCTAAATCTACTGTCTTTCAATTTAAAACAGTTGCCCCTTGGCCTGCCTCTATAGGCCCTAGTAAAAAGTTCTTCCACCAATAATTACAAAGCACTATGTCCAGCATGGAGCGGTCCAACACTTGAGCACTGGCAATAACTTCTTAAGTCCTGTCTCATGGAAATCCTGAGCTATTCCTTTAACTGAAGATAGTGCAGCATATGGCAGCACTATGCCTCTGATAGCATTGCCCTTGAGTTACTGGTGCATATTTTGCAACAGTTTAGAGGCTGGAGACATATGCTGAAGTAAAAGACCTGCATATTCATCTGCTGACACAGGCAGGTTTTTGATCTCTACCTGTAATATATTTGGTAAAAGCAGCACAACATTTGACACTGCAGATGCCCCCTTGAGACAGTCCAAAATTCCTACCTGCAAATGGCACATAAGGTTTAGTCAGCACCTGGGACAGGAGAAGGGAAGCATCTGCTCACCTGCTCTAGCCAAAACATAGACGATTTCATTCTTATTAAGATGAAGCACCCATTACCATAACTCAACAAGCAATTCCCTATTTTGTTATGGAGAAAATGCAAGGCAGCCAACTGTCCCTACTAAATCAAACTATCCTGAACTGCTTTCTGAAGCTACAAGCCTCAGTGCAGGCAGGGATCTACTAAATTAAAACATTACATTATGACTTCAAGATTTTAACAGTAATCACCATTTCATAAATAGGATAACAATTTCCTCTGTAGCCAGAACTCCTTATGTGAGCAAATGTTTCCTTATTTTAAATGTTAACTATTCTGTAGGCACACCTCATTAAAGATGGTATCTTGTTAACATGACAAGTCTCAAATAGCTGTACTATAAGAAAGAATATTGGGTCATATCCTTAGCTGCTGTAAATCATTGACTTTGCTTCAACGGAAATAACTCAATGTACATCAGCTACAGATCTAGCACATTGTTTATTGCTGAACTTACATAGATAGAAGTGCTTTGAAAAAGCACTACGTGTAATAGCCCTGTCATTTGTTTTAGAATTGTATTTTCATGACGACTGGTGAAAGTTGGCTTTTCCTTTCCCTTTTCCCTGCTTTATTGGTAGCAATTACGGGTGATTTTATGTCTGTTTATAGAAAGTTGTAATCGAAATAAAAAACATCTTTAATTGATGTGGATATTTGTTGTGCTGAGGACTTGATTGCTGACTCAGAAGTTGATTGAAAACACCCTTCCTAAATGACTGGCTTCATATCTCATAGATTTGAGACGATAGCAGAAAATCCTTTTTGACTACTATTTGCTTAAAAAATATGTATCCCGGAAATAAATGCAGCACTGGAACAAATTCCCTACCATCACCTGTGCTGTTTCTATTCCTCCCTACTGCAGTAGTTGCAATAACCCTGAGTTCAGAGTAGCTGTAGCAGTTTTTAACAGAGACGAAAGGCTGGCTTTATGAAACAGGTCAACTGCAAGCTTTGAACACCATTTGTTTCTCAAAGTGCACCAGATGCCTTCAGTCCTTCAAGCAGGTGTTAGTATACACTAGCGAGGCATGGGGAACACCATCTTCACCAGGTCAGGGATTCTGGTCACATGATAGAAAAGCAAAGAAAAGTTTGATCCATACGCCCTATACGTATGTCTTCCTTCTACCTCTACCATTTCAGTTCCAATACACAGCAAGGTAGCATATCACACTTAGACTTCATGACTGCAGGGAAAAAAGTCAGAAGGCTGTTGTTATGAAGCTGATCCCACATGACATCTCCCCATCTGTAACAGCAGACTGTGACTTCGGTGATCGGGCTCTTCCACAAAACATCCAGAACAAACGTGTGCAAGATATTCACAAATGCCAAATAAAGGTGTTTCCATATTTAGAGGTGCCTATACCACAGGGTCATTAAATAAGGACCTGTGAGTGCACAATGTCAACTTTCAGGCCATTTCTCTTTCTGTCTCCAGACAGAAGCAGGGATCCTCACCACTGATAGATTCACTCCTCTTTCAGTGTACACAACATTCCTTTCCTTTAGAGAACTGAGTTGCTCCCTTGGAATTACTGCAAGCCTGTGTTTGCTAGTGACTACTCTAAAGATCACTTGGATCAGACGTACTACTTAAGAACTTTATTTCTGCAAAGATGGTAGAGGCTTCCTTGGTCAACTGGAGAAGTAGCAGCCTGCAGTGAGATCTGGAATTAGCAGCACACAAATATGGGTGTAACATAGGCAAATGGTTTGCATTGCCAGGAGGTCTTTAAACCATCTTCCTCTTCCACCCTGCTGCACTGTAAGAGACTAGGAACAAAGGAATGAACTTCATTCTGGAGCCGCTATTTGCTACATCTGTACTGCTGAGGTATGACAGTAGTCCGCACCTGTGCTAATCCAGCAATAATATCTCCCTGAAGTAATTTTGCAGGTCAAATATCTACCCCTCCAGAGAAGATTAAGACAAAACTATCGAGTGGGTTTCGTTGGGAGTTTGCAGCACACAAATTTCCTGTTCTTTAATGACAAAAGTGATTATAAATTTGTCTTCAGAATGTGGCCTTGCTTAGATGTGATTATAGAAATAACTGTAGAGTAATAAAAAGATGCATGATAAAATTTAATAAATAAAAAATAAATATGATCTATAACCATCTTCATTTAAAAAAAACCCACAAATATAAACAGATCCTTCCAAATTTCAAAGTGAATTAATGAAATAAATTATCAGGAAAGCACTATCTGTATGTTTATTTAGACATCTTCTTCCAATGAAATAGCTAAATACCTTTCACAGCAGATAGATATCACATCAACCAATTTACTCTGCTGAATTTTTAAAGGCATATATTGGAGGCATTTTCAGTATTAAAAAAAAGACAACCAAGCAAACCCAGACATGAACAAGTCCATGGGGCCAGATGGGATTCACTCGAGGATACTGAAGGAGCTGGCAAATGTGCTTGCCAAGCCACTGTCCATCATCTATCAGCAGTCCTGGCTGACTGGGGAGGGCCCAGACGACTGGAGGCTAGTTAATGTGACGCCCATCTACAAGAAGGGCCGGAAGAGGATCCGGGGAACTACAGGCCTGTCAGCCTGACCTCGGTGCCGGGAAAGGTGATGGAACAAATCTGAGTGAGATCACAAGGCATGTGCAGGACAATCAGGGGATCAGGACCAGCCAGCATGGGTTCATGAAAGGCAAGTCGTGCTTGACCAACCTAATCTCCTTCTATGACCAGGTGACTTGCCTGGTGGGTGAGGGAAAGGCTGTGGATGTGGCCTACCTGTACTTTAGCAAGGCCTTTGACATCGTCTCCCACACCACTCCTGGAGAGGTTGGCAGCTCATGGCTTGGACAGGAATACTCTTCGCTGGGTGAAAAATTGGATGGATGGCTGGTCAAGCCCAGAGAGTGGTGGTGAATGGAGTTAAATCCAGTTGGTGGCTGGTCACAAGTGGTGTTCCTCAGGGCTCAGTGTTGGGGCCAGTTCTGTTTAGCATCTTCATTGATGATTTGGAAGGGGAATTGAATGCACCCTCAGTAAGTTTACAGACAACACCAAGCTGGGTGGGAGTGAAGGCTCTACAGAGGGATCTGGACAGGTTGGATTGATGGGCCAAGACAAACTGTACTGAGGTTCAACAAGGCCAAGTGCCGGGTCCTCCACTTCAGTCACAACAACCCCATGCAATGCTACAGGTTTGGGGATGAGTGGCTGGAAAGCTGCCCAGTGGAAAAAGACCTGGGGGTGTTTGTCAACAGTTGGCTGTGTCAACAGCTGGCTGAACATGAGCCAGCAGTGTGCCCAGGTAGCCAAGAATGCCAACAGCATCCTGCCCTGTATCAGAAATAGCATGGTCCGCAGGACTAGAGAAGTGATCATCCCTTTGTACTCTGTGCTGGTGAGGTCGCACCTCGAATCTTGTGTTCAGTTTTGGGCCTCTCACTACAAGAAGAACACTGAGCTGCTGGAGAGTGTCCAGAGCAGAGCAACAAAGTTGGTGAAGGGCCTGGAGAACAAGTCTTATGAGGAGTTGCTGAGGGAACTGGAGTTGTTCAGCCTGGAGAAAAAGAGGCTGAGGGGAGACCCTATTGCCCTCTACAACTACCTGAAAGGAGGTTGTAGTGAGGTGGGGGTTGGTCTCTTCTCCCCAGTAACTAGCAACAGGACAAGAGGAAATGGTCTCAAGTTGCACCAGTGGAGGTTCAGGTTGGATATTGGAAAGAACCTCTTCACTGTAAGAGTCGTTAGGCATTGGAACGGGCTCCCCAGGGAGGTGGTGGACTTACCATCCCTGGAGGTGTTCAAAAAACATTTAGATGTGGCACTTCAAGACATTGTTTAGTGGGTTTATTGGACATGGTGGCGTTGGGTAGGAGGTTGGACTTGATGATCCTTGAGGTCTCTTCCAACCATAATGATTCTATGATTCTATGAAAAGAAACAAAAGCTATATCATGCATACTACATGATTTGGAATAGGTTTCAGAATTCAATCTAATGCAAGTTCCCTAACCTGAGTATCCCTGAAGCATCCTCTAAAAATACCTGGAGCCAATTATCAAAGTCCAAAAAACCCAAAAATCTCAGAACTCCCCCCATGTTGTCTTTTTTTCATATTGCTCACGTCCATCTGTTTTAACAGCAGAAGTAGGCACACTGTCAGGCACATGACATTCAAACAGACTGAGCATCTGAAAACTGTAATACTGTGAAGGAACCCTGCTTTAACACCAGCTCTTTTGCTGAGGATCTGCTGGAGGCAGATGGAAGTTCCCATCTCAGTTGAGGGAAACCCCATCTCTGTCACAACTACACTTAAATAGTACCCGGAAGGATTCTTCCCTAGCAGCTCTTCTCAGGTACAATTCTGCCAAAGCTGTGAACGGAAAGAAAATCTGCTTTGTGTTTGTATGTCTGCTGCTTTCCATTCTCTTATTACCTTCTAGCCCTTCCCAGATCATCTCTTGAGTATCTACCAAGGCGTATGTCCTGCCTTTCCTCCTCTTTGTATAGGGGGCAGGCTCATATGATCTCTTTAGATCTGGAAAACCCCTTCCTCATGCAGTAATGAGCAGTTCCAGTTGGAAGGAATAGAATAGTTTCTGTTGGAAGGGACCTATAGTGATCATCTAGTCCAACTGCCTGACCAATTCAGAGTTGACCATAAGTTAAAGCATTTTATTAAAGGCATTGTCCAAATGCCTCTTAAACACTGACAGGCTTAAGGCGTCGACGACTCCTCTCAGAACTGTGTTTCAGTGTTTGACCACCCTCTTGGTAAAGAAATGCTTCCTAATGTCCAGTGTGAATCTCCCTTGGTGCAGCTTTGAACCATTCCCATGCATCCTATCACTGGATCCCAGGGAGCACCTCCTTCTCCGCTTCCCTTCCTCAGGAAGCTGTAGATAGCAATGAGGTTGCCCCTCAGCCTCCTTTTCTCCAAACTAGGCAAACCCAGAGTCCTCAGCTGCTCCTCTTAGGACATGCCTTCCAGTCCCATCACTAGCTCTGTTGCCTTCCTCTGGATGCATTCAAGTACTTTAACGTCCTTCTTAAATTGTGGGGCCCAGAACTGCACGTAGTACTCAAGGTGAGGTCGCACCAACGCTAAATACGTTGGAATAATAAACTTTTGACTGACTGGTTATACTGTGTTTGATGCACCCCAGGATGTGGTTTGCCCTCTTGGCTGCCAGGGCTCACTGCTGACTCCTGTTGAGCCTGCTGTCAATGCGCACCCCCAGATCTCAGTCTGCAGGGACGCTCTCCACCCACTCGTCTCCCAATTTATACCTGTGCCCAGCATTACTCAGTCCCAGATGCAGAATCTGGCATTCAGACTTGTTAAATTTCATGCCATTGATGATTACCCAATGCTCCAATCTATCCAAATGTGTCTGCAAGGCATCTTGTCCCTTGAGAGAGTCAATGCCACTTCCCAATTTCGTATTATTAGCAAATATGCTAATAGTGCATCCAACTCTTACATCTAGATAAAAATATTGAACAGAAACAGCCCTAGAATTGAGCCCTGAGGAACACTCTGGTGACTGATCACCAGCCAGATGTAGCCGCATTCCCTAAAACCCTTTGAACCCTGCTGTTCAGTCAGTTCTTCACCCAGCTCACCATATACCAGCTCATGTCACAGTTGGACAACTTGTCTGGAAGAATGCTGTGAAGGACAGTATCAAAAGCCCTACTAAAATCCAGAAAAAACCCTACATCCACCACCTTCTCTTCATCCACTACGCATGTGACCTTATCATAGAAGGATATCAAATTAGTTAAACAGGATTTTGTGAACCCATGTTGACTATTCCTGATGATTGCATTGTCCTTTTGCCAAGTACGTAGTTTAGGCTCACAGGTCTGCAGTTTCCTGAGTTCTCCCTTATGCCCTTCTTGTAAATTGGAATAATGTTGGCTAGCTTCCAGTCAGCAAGGGACCTCCTCAGACTCTCAAGACCTTTGGTAGGTGATCAAGAGGGGTCCTGCCATAACACCTGCTAGCTCCTTCAGTACTGTGGGATGAATCCCACGGGACCCCATGGACTTGTGAACATTCAGCTGTTACAACTGGTCCCTTACAATTTTAGTGTCCACAAAAGGAAAGTCACTGCTTCCACACTCGTGGTCCTCCGACTCAGAGAACCGGGCAGCCCAAAGTCTATCAGTATTATTAAAAACTGAGGCAAAAAAAAGCATTGAATGCCTCTGCTTTTTCTTCATCCCTATTTCTCAGGTGACCATCTTCAAAAGTGTGGCAGTGTGCTCCCCTGCCCAGCAATTAAGCCATAACCACCAGTGGCGGTTGTGATAGCTGCATCCAGCTTACTCTGGACTTTAGGGGATGGATGGCAACGTGGTAGCCAAAGGCTGTCTGGAACAGTGACCCAGATGTCTTGCTGGTGTGCAAGCATGGCTAAAAGTCAATCATCTCACTCTATAAATAGCGGACAGCCCAGGGCCCATTGAGCTTTCCTGCATGGCAGGGGGCTGAGCGCCAGGATCTCCCCATGAGTAGTGACATTTCTCAAAGTTACTTCTTGAGATTGAGAGATCTCTTGCTGCAACAGATTCTTGGTAAGTGATTAATAGCATGCTAAACTTTGAAGTCTTAACTAAGTGATATAAAGGACTGATTGCGCACATATAGTCCTTTAGACATAAACCATTGACCAAGTCTGACTAGGATTGGATCCAGCCACACCTAGACTCTTCTCTGAAAGGAGTTTAGAAAGCAAGGTGGTCCTTTCCAAACCTCATAACTCAGTGGGAGGGTCTCCCTGACAGTTTTGTCTGACCCTGTCCTCTATACAGTAAGTAATCAAATGTACCTTGCCATCAAATCTTGTTAAACCACTGCCACATTTACTATTGAACTTTGTTAGCGCGGTACTTTATATCAATAAAGTATATTGTTGCTACTCTCTTATGAGTGAAGTGCATGACTCCATCCATGACAAGTATTGGTCCAATGTTTTCCTTGAGCCTCCTTTTGCTATTAATATACTTGAAAAAGTCTTTTTTGTTGTCTGACACAACACTGGCCAGTTTCAGCTCTAGTTGAGCATTCACCTTTCGTGTCTTCTCCCATTGCTCTGTAATCTTCATGTGAAGCTTGACTTTACTTCCAGACATCGTACAATTTCTTCTTTCTCCTGCGTTCCAAGAGGAGTTCCCTGTTCAGCCAAGCTGGTCTTCTGCCTAACTTGCTTGACTTACAACACAGTGGAATTGTCTGACCAAAACAGCCACTGTCACCATTTAAGGCTGGGCCAGCTCTTAAAGCTGATGGCAGATGCTCTCTGTGAAGCCCTCCCTCCCCCCCCAGGAGGGGAAGGAAAGGAAAAAACGTGAGAGACACTTACAGGTTGGAAATTAAAACTACCTTAACAAAACAATAACAGTGAAAAGAGTATAATGATGTTAATACTAATATTACCAATAATAGAAATAAAAGGAAAAATATACAAAACCAATATTTAGCATCCAAATGATGATTGGGGAATTGCAGGTCACAGTGGCTTGCACCACTGCCATGGCAGGGTGGGCACCTGAATGTCCCAAACTGGATTCCACAGCCAACAGGAACCAGATTCAGGAATGCACAGATTGGGATTGGAGGCAGGAGAATGAGTAGGATCCCACAGGGATGCCGGCCATGAAAGAAGAGAGACTGACCTCTGTGATCCCTTAGCTTTATACTGAGGATGATGTGGATGGGATGGAATACCTCATTGGTCAGTTTTTGGTCATCTGTCCCATCCGCACTCGTCCACAGGTGCGACCCTTTTACAATTTTTCACTTGTTTAACAAAAGAGAGCCAGCAGTGACCTTGGTTCTCATAGGAATAAGTATAAACGTGGGCCTTTCTGCATACTAATCCCACTGTAACTTTAGTATATAAATATCAAGCATCCTGAAAGCAGACACTGTCTGAAAAACTTGTAGCTAACTTCAGGAAGTGCAGTTACTTAGAAGAAACTTAACGGAAAGAAAAATCTCCTGAAAGGAGAAATGGTCTCATTTTAGCCAAACCAGGACAGCCACTTCCCATCACGTCTCCCATGAATCCTTCTCTATCCACAAACAAGTCTAGGAGGGCATCTTTCCTAGCTGGCTCACTGAGTACTTGTGACAAATTATCTTCCACAAACTTCAGGAATTTCCCAGACTTGCTTGTCACAGCAGTATGGTATTCCCAGTTGATAACTGGGAAGTTGAAATCTTCCATAAGGACAAGGGCTACCAGTCCAGAATAACGTAAATGCTCCCAGTAGCATTTCCAACCTCAGGTAGTGCCATGGCATCCTCAGGTTTACATTCAGCTTTTATAATGGTATCCCTTTCCCCCAGCAACTCTAGTTTAAAGCCTGCTCAACCGGTCCTGCCAGTTTATGAGCAAAGAAACAATTCCCCCACTGGGAGGAAATACTTTTGGTTATCTCATCGTCTTTCTTCTAAGCTGATAAGGACTCTCCAAGTGAAATAACATGTTCAATATAATAAACAGAACTCAAGACCTCTCAGGAAATCTAGCCCAAAGAAGTGAAAACACTATCTCTGCAAGATCTGTTATGTCACATACCATTTCAAGTGCTTCAAAAGTCTCAACCCTTAATATTAATTAACAGCTATTTCTTGTTATATTTTTAATTAGCTTCATGTCATGCGTGGGGGAGCTAACAGCAACAACCATAACCATTATTTTCACATTTATTTTTGTAAATCTATAAAGCATATTAGCAACAAACTTTTTCCAATATATGGCTGGACTAAGAAAACAGTATTTCCTACAAAGACAGCAAAGTCCTTAAGACACTGTTTCAAAAGCAAGGATGCTTCTGTTTTCTGGCAAACAGTGTGCCAGAAACAGTATTCTGGTTTTGGGGCAAACATTGTATTAGAAAATAATTTGTATCATGCTTATAACTTTTTGAACTAAACGACGACATTTTCAGGAGATGAGGGACTAAGGAATTGTAATAATTTTTAAAAAAAGGTTTCTTCTAAACTGTCTGAAGTCTTCAGAGCAAGGTATCCCATTAATTTAAGCTATGCCTCCTGATGGGCGGTAAAATTCAAGCAAGATTGTCTTTTAGTTTAATCTTAAAATATTTGCTTCACCCCCTTCAAAGGAATTGATTGATACATGAATTAAAAGACAAAGTACTTTAATCTCCTGTGGAAATACAAGAGCATTTTTTTAATGGTTCTTGGTTTATTGTGGAAGGATGACTTTTCCATTAGATAAATAATTGAAATAGTTTTGTTTGGTACAATTTCTTTTGGGAATGGCTAAGATCTTTTGAGGATCTTTTGGGTCTTGCTCAGTTGTCCCACTAACAATTAGCATGTACTTTCACAGATGATGCTTTAAGAGGATGCTTAGGAAATGGGTGACACAAATTGTGGCTAAGCAGAAAGCTGAAAAAAAAAACAGGACAAGCATCACACAAATTGGAGCAAACATACTTGAGCCCTGCCATCTGTTACAGACTTAGAAATTGAAGGGAGGCAGAGCGGGATACTTTAGGCATCGTAATGCTTCATTCAGACTTCTACTGAGTGGGAGAAAGAGATCCCAAGCTAGTGGAGACCCAAACAAGTAGATCTGTCATTTCCAAGAGTACATAGCCTTTCCAGAATCAGCACCAACACATTACCACCCATACACACTGCTGGTAGGCTTAAGATAACTGATTACACATCTAGCCCACATATTTCTGCTTCCACCTTAGAGGTCATCACAGACAGAACTAGTTCAGTTGTGCTTGCCTGCGCTGTACAGACATGCCTACAAATCACTCTCTTGTTTGGCATGGTCATCAAGATCTTTTGGCAATGGTCTGGAGGTTAAGTTTAAAAAAAGACCACAGAAAGCAGAGAACAGAGACCGCTTTCTGAAGCAGCTTCTCCTAGCAAGCTTGGTGCAAAAGAGCCTGGTAAAATATTAGGTTTTGAAGAGAATCACTGCTACAGTAACGTATTATCAAAACCCTCCAAATACACATGTCAGAGCCCTTTGATAGCCACCAGCCAAAGTTCAATATACATCTTCCAGTCTCATCAGGTGCATCTAAAGGAAAGTGGGTTATAACCTCCAAAATAAGTTGTGCAACCGCAACCTTTAACTCCAACTCCTCCAGTCAAGCCATTAATGTAAGTTTTCGATTCAGTCTGTCTTAAAATTATACTGTCAAGTGCCAGAAGCCCAGACTGCTGTATTCCCTCAGCCCTATTGCTCTTTTGAATGTAACATGTTAATCAATGACAAACAGCTGACTGAGTAATCGATGTTTCATTGCTACTGATGGCTCTTTTAGATAGCTCAGGAGAAAATAAGGCATTCATAATTAAGGGTAATCAATTCTGAAAGGCAAGAATTCCAAGTAAAGATTTATACTGTTGTCGACAAAATACTGAGAAATTCCTGAAAATAAAGAAGTTGAGCATGAGCTAAGCTACAATAAGATTTATGCAACCTGCCTTTTCTTTAGGGTTTGTTGACTGTTACCCTACAAAATAAGGAAGGCCAACTCCATAGACAACTTGCAAGCAGATCAGAAACCCAGGTTTTGTTCTCCTGTGCACTACTAGGCACCCGACACTTCCGGAGAAGTTTGAAAAGGTCCTAGGCAATGAACATGATATCTATGCAGAACTCAGTCTTGACCTGCAGCCAAGCACAGGTCCAATTCCCCTAAGATGGCAAGGACCGTAATCAGTTAACATCTAACTTTACAGAGATTACCAGCTCCAAATTGGCCATGTGACCATGCCTGTTTGAAAATATGTCTGAACTCAGCTTTTGTTTTTTGGGAAAGGAGACTAGTGCTTATTTCTCTATCTCTTCCCCACAAATTCTCCAACCCCTGGGGTATTTAGTCTTAGCTCTTCTATCCATTTCAGTCCTGAAATGAGTCCTCCTCTATCCATTTCAGTTCTTTTCTACACTTTGAGAACAACATCCCTGGGGAGAAGGAAAGGAGATAGCTGAATCCAAATCCCTGATGTCCTGATATACATGAATCACTAAGCCAGCACTCCCCAAATCGAGTTGAAACCCCTTCAGGGATCACTAAGCCTTAAGTGGCAGCAGCAGCTCATTTCTGCAGGGGCAGAGGAATGGCAACAGACTGCAGATTACAAGCTGCCGGTGCTAACAGCAGTCAGGCCCTGCTAACTAACTGGGGCAGTAGTTAGTTCCCAAGGGATAGCAGGTTTCAGTTTGTAATTATTTCGCACTTACTTCCCAAAACATTAACCCTGGGGAGTGTGAGGAGGACATGTAGGGACAGAGAATGCAAAGGGAGGACAAAAGAGCACAAGAAACCCCACACATTGTGGAGGTGTTGCAATTGGCACCACTTGCCCATCCAGGCACATTTTCTGGCAACCCCAGCTCCTTTTGTTACGGAAAAGGTTGTGGCTACCTATTATCGGGGAGGATTTCACAACTGCAGGAGACAGCAGTAAGACACCCCAGACCAGAATAGGATGTAGTTTAAAGTACAGATCTTTTCTTATTACAAAATGTGTACTTATCAATCTCCCTGATCATATAAGGGATTGCTTTACAATGCATTCCAGTACTGTTTCTTCTTTAAAAGCAGCCTAATCTTTCTGTTTCTCTAGTTCCTAGAAGGACAATGCAAGCAGGGGTAGAACCCCCCCACACCAAATCTGCTCTTACTGAAATCAACACTAAAGTTCACAGCTGCCAGGCATGACCTCAGAAGAAAGTTTAGAAACAGTGAGGTTAGAACATTTCCAACAGGTAAGCAAGGCTAATAAAGGCAGCGTTAAAGCGGGTCCCACAACGACTTAAAAAAAAAAAAAAAAAAAAAAAAGAGCAACACAGAATCATAGGATAGTTTGGATTGGAAAGGACCTTTAGAGGTCACGTAGTCCAATGCCCTTACAATTAACAGGGACATCTTCAACTAGATCAGGTTGCTCAGAGTCCCATCCAGCCTGACACTGGATGTTTCCAGGGATGGGGCATCTACCACCTCTCTGGGAAATCTGTTCCAGTGTTTTACCACCCTCATTGTAAAAAATTTCTTCCTGATATCTGGTCTGAATCTACCCTTTTTTAGTTTAAAACCGTTACCCCTTGTCCTATCACAACAGGCCCTACTAAAAAGTCTGTTGCCATCCTGTTTATAAACCCCTTCTAAGTATTGAAAGGCTGCAATAAGATCTCCTCAGAGCATTCTTTTCTCCAGGCTGAACAACCCCTACTCTCTCAGTCTTTTAGGAAAGCAGCATCATCTTACCACCAAGCATCAGATTTGGGACAACCGAGAGAAACTCTTAAAACTGTTTAGTGTAGTGGTTAGAGTCAGGGAGATTGTCATCACCCTGTGCTTTATGCATTTTCGGTGCACTGCGCTTCTTCCTCTTGAGGTGTTGTCCTACCTACTCTGCTTTATATCCATTCAATAAATTTCTGCAGTTCTTCCAAGACAGTTCAGATTATTCTGTCAGTTCCTCAGTTTTTAAATTGCTTTTCATGGCTGACCACTTACTCTTTTTGGAAATACCATCTTTTAGTTCTGTTTCTTGCTTCACTGACTTCCTTTCTCTGGCAAATTTTAATCCAACATTGTTGACTTGAGACAACACACATCTTTTGCAGTACTGCAGTTCACTATTATTCTGCTTGTATTGTTGTGTCTACCTGCTATCGTTTCTTGGAAAGGGAAAAGAAGCAGCAATTCCAGACACAAGTTTGTGTTTGTCTACCAAGTGTAAAGCAAAGGAGTCACATTGAAGACTGCGTGTAAGATTTAAAGTACAACATCTATTTTCAGCAGGTTACCTCCTGAGCGATTAATTTTCCAGAACTTTTTTGCCCAACCAGAAGGATCCCTTAAGATATTTCTTTCAAGTAGTGGCAATGAAAATGTGCTCATTTGAAAGGCTGAATCAAGTATATATAAAAAAAAAAAACAAAAACAAACAAAAAACCAAAAAACCAAAAAAGAGATGTTGAATAGAGCTTTCACCTAAAAACTATGGATAAACACATTTAGTTTTTACATTTAGCTTGATTTCTTTGGATTAAGCTCTCATGGGGATCTTTCAACTGGAGCAAAATATTCAGGTTGCAATAGCAGACCAATGGTTTTAACAGTACTTGGGCGCGACAAATAAATGTTGAATTTGAGCTGGGCTGACCCAGGGATATCAGAAGCTGTGCCTGAGAAAGAAGACCTGGAAAAGTTTATGTCAGGAAAATGCCTTTTCAGCTATTTCTAAATAGTGCTTCATTCCCAGCAGTCTGTCACATTCTAGTGCAACTAGTAAGTCTTGAGTACCTGATGATGAGAGAGTCAGCCTGAGAACAAGAAAATAAGTAATCAATTTTTCAGATATAAGGCTGCATGAATTGAAAGTTTAGCAGAAATGCTGGATTCCTTTCAGAACATCTTTGAGTGAATTCACAAGCTGTGTGCAAGAATAAGAACCCATCAACAGAGTAAGAACCTATCAACAGCCGAGACCAGAACAGCCAGAAGGGCTGTAGCATAGACAGGGAAATCTAGCATCACTACTGCTAATGTATGGTGTCCCTAAGTCACTTCTTCCACTGAAAAAGGAAGAAAGTGCTAAAAAATTCTAGAGGATAAACCAGTTTAGCACAGACAAGATTTTCTGGGTTTCTTTGTTTTTCCTAAAATAATCAGCATACCTAGAGGTAGTAAGGGATCAGAGAGTCTGTCATAGCATAAACTGAGGTACAACTGTATTCTTTCCACACTAATAATGCAGACTTTTCAGCTGCCGTATGGCAGTTCTTGCTGCAGGACTGAACCAAATGGCTGCAACAGAATTCCTTCAGAGTGGTACATTTGTTCTTTTCCCAGTTGTGGGAAAGTAAGGAAGATTAATTCCTCTTGTTGGTTAAAAAGATTCACAGTAACATCTCATTACAAGGTAAGACCTGTCTCACGTCCTTTTGCAACAACACAGACATGATCTCGTAGCCCTGAGAACACAGGTCTCGTTGATGACCTCAGTAAGTGCATTTGGGCATGGTCCTCCTCTCCAGCTTCTGTATCACAAGGGCTAGTTATCTATTTTCTGGCACAAGCAGCTCTCTGTATAAGCTGCACTTCAGTTGTACTTCATTTGATGAGAAAATGTTTATTTTGTCATCATGGTTCAGCAATAAGATCAACTTTCCATTGTAGACATTAGCACATGTTAATCTAGTCATGTGCTGCAACATACATAGCTCTGGTCCTGCGAAAAGCATATGCTGTGTATTTCTCAAGTGTTTTCCTGCTCTTCTAGGGAGAGAGGGGTTGTAAGAAGAATGTGAGCCCCATGCCGCTCTGAAGAGAAACCTCATGGCCCATTTGGGAGAGAGTAAGGATTAGAAAGAGGAGATCAAATTGTGTGAAATGAGTAGAAATAAAACCTAGTCAACTAATTCCCACATTAACCTGATTCTGAAGTATTTTTATCCCAAACAATTCTGAGTGAAACATGCCCATTCAATGGACAAATCTGTCAAAAAATTGGACAAAACAGAGCCGTTTCAAACTACTTCATGACTCACTCAGACCCTTAGGTAGTTTGTGAACATCCTCAGGGCTGAACTAACCTCCGCCATTGAACAATCCATGATTCACTGTTCTGGCACCAGGAAACAGCTACAGGTTAAACCGGAAAGTCCACATCAAACCCATTTAACCTGACTACAATCTCTGTGACGGGTTACTAAGAACCACAGCAACAGTCCTAAGTCCCTCAGATGGTTATCAAATTCAACTCATCTTAAACAGCACTGTGTACACACGCTATAGTGAGAAGTGAAGAAAGCATGACGTTGTACTATCTGATCAGTTTGGAGGAGCCTATGAGATCTTCTACATGTGCATATGTGACTGCATCTTTCAGCAATAATCTGTACATATCTGAATATCAGTCCTAAACAATATATTTGTGTAGCAACTCCTTTTAATTTAGGAGAATATGGGAAGAAGATTAAATAACTTGGGTCAGAACTTCAAAAAAAATAGACTGCTGAATGAGCAACAGACAACATTGAGAAAAGGAGTTAAGGGAATCTTAACAGATAAGATGTTGTATGGCCCTAGGAACTGAATTAGCAGGTGTGACTCAAAGGTGCGGCTTAATGATTTGTGAACTGTTGTGTAAATTAAGTGAGGTAGGAAGCTTTGCAGCTCCTCACGAAGGACAGCCCCCGATAAAGATCGGAAACTTGCCCTAAGGAACTGTTACAACCTATCCTGAAGCAAGAGCCAGGGAGTAACTGAGTTTGCGCAAGAGCAAGAGATTACTAGAGGTGATGAAGAGGAGCCATCAGCCTTCATCTCCACGACCCCCGACGACCACCACGAGGAGACACTGCGCAAGCGCAATCGGGAGGAGTCTATGGAAATGACCTCTTGGAACTAATTTCAATACGAAGCGGGGATAGGTCATCCATATGTACAGGCGTGTTGGGAAATCTCATGTATATGTAACACTGACCTGTATAAGTTTGAAGCCGGTCGCCACGTCGGGCGCGCATGACTTTGGTGGGGCTACCCCCCGTGCTGCCCGGCGCCGAATAAACATACCTACTGTACAGTCGTACAGGTTGTGGGGCCCGTTTTCCGCACGTCACATTGCTCAAAGAGTAAAAGGTCACACTTCATTTGTTCCTTTGCATTTTTAAGAATATACTGCTGAGACAGACAAGTCAAATACAATGAACATAAAAATAATATAAAAACAACATGCAGGCAGTTCTGCTTCAAAGACCAATGTGAAAAATGAAGAGTCAGAGTACAGCAGAAAGTTGTTGTGTGTGGTTTCTTTGTTTTTTTTTTTAAATGAAAATTAATCTAGGGACAGGAAACAAAATGAGTCATAAGCAATACAGTTCAACACAAAAGGATCATTCTGAACACAAGGGGAAGGCTCCCAGTACCCAACCTTTTATGATTTAGACTGTGTAAAATTACAGCTAACAGTGATTTTTATCCAAGAAGCTGCAGAAGAGAATAAACGAATGTAACATTTAAAGCAAGCATTGTTACCCTTATTCTAATAGAGGACAAAACACTGCACAGCGTGTTGAAGGGACTATTCGTATGTATCCAGTATTTACATAATATCTGACAATGATGAGTTTTATCAGACTTCAATGGGTGCCCAGTTTACATAGTCTGAAAATACTTACAGTTTGCATATCTGAAAATAAAGCCCTAGTTTTTTGACTCTTTCCATTCTCATTACTTTTGTTCTCACTGACCAAACTGAAAATACCTTGGACTTAAATTTTCAGAGTCCAGAGTCACAGAGACTTGAAATCCAGACATACTAATCTAGGCACCCAAGGCTGTGGAAATCAAGGTGCCATACCCTTTTCAGTCCTACTATCTTGTGCCAGTGAAGAGTTCAATGATTGGATCTTAAGTACTCAGTTGCTTTAAACACCATGCATGCCATTTTAGAACAAAACAGCCTAATATTTTGACTCTGTTTGCAAACTCAGGGTCAGTGAAAAAAATGTAAAGCCACAAAAATACACAGCTATGTAAGTATAGATGTGCATTAAAGAGATATACAAGAAACCTTGTTCCCATCTTGCAGATGTCCACAGCTGTAAACAAAGCACACAGAAACGATAATACTGTAGGTAATGTTACATGTGAACAAGGCCTCAGTTGAGCAGATGCAACATGCAGCAATGGTGGTTAGAGAAACAAGCCACACTTGATACTCTAGGCTTTTCTGTATGCAAGTGATAACATCTTTTTGTTCTTAACTCAAAACATAGGAAAACACTCCTAGTGTGCAGACACAAGAGCCCAGAAAAAAGTCAGACTGTGTGTGGAGTGGTTTACTGGCAATTAGTTAAATAAAAAGACGCTGGTCACAACAGAGCAGCCTCCTGAGTTACAGACAACTTTGTACTTTGAATAAAGTTGCCAAAAGTGCAGAAAAATTTCATGGTTTGTAAGAATAACTGGCAAGAGTTCACACACTACAGATAAAGAGAAGACAATGATGAATTCACCACCAAGTTCAGACACTTGAAAGCTTTGAAGGCAATGAACACAAAAGGAAAAAGAACCTCAGGAAATTTTGAAAAAGTTTTTTTTTAAAAAAAAAATATACATCAAAATATATATAGAATATACATGGCTTTCCTCAAATAATAGCCCTGAAGTTTAAAAATCAATTCACTGAAGCATGCCAGTTGTTAGTAGCCCTACAGAGTTTGTCAACTAAGGGGTCAGTGAAGTTAAATTGCATATTAGGTACAACTACAAACAATGCTAAGAAACAGAGCATGAATAGTAGACTATTTTGACAGGAAAACAAAGAAAGATAAAAGAAGAACAACCATTCAAGTCCCCAAAGTTCATATATTCATTGCTGGTGAAGTAGAAAGTCCACTTACCTAACTTTCCTTAGCTGCTTAATTTAATTCATACTGAGACCAATATAAACTCTTATAGCCTAACTGCAGAACTACCTTAAGGTGATGGGAATGACAGATTCCTGATTACATGACATCACTTCTTAGACATTTGTAAACAGTCAGATTATGACATTGGCAGTGCCACATGCTAGGACACAACCTGATGTCTCTCTGCTCTGAGCAGTCAGCTCTGGAATGTAATGGGAAGGAATACCTCCCCTGTTAACTTATCTGAACTTTGAATACACATGAGCAGTATCAAATGTCTACACAGGAAATGCATCCTCAGTCGTAGCAGCAGTATTCTAATAGGACCTAAAACTTGAGTCCTTGCATCCTTGACTCTTGGAGCTCTTCACTTTGCTTCTTGTGGCCATGCAGAATCAGCTCGCTATCTGTCACAACTTTGTGCTATTCTGCACCGCAGTCAGACAGTTACCCATCCCACAGAAAGCAGCATGCATGCAAAAGGTAGCTGTCGACTTATCAGAAATGTATTTCAAGGCACCAGTAGGGACAAACGTGAATAACCTATGCTCTTCATGAAAAACTGCTGCAATACTTCAAACCTAGTAATTGTTTTATTTTGTCAAGGCTGTCTTCTGAAAAAAAAAAAAGAGGATTTGAAACTTAGGCCAAAATTGTTCCAACTTGCATGCCTTAAGTTGTCACTGACATAAATCTGTATTTTGGCATCTAAGTCCAAGTGGCTTTATTTCATCACCCACAGCTGCTAAAGGTTTTGACATGAGACAGGTACAAGATGCAACACCTCTATAAATCACAATATTTTTTATTTACACACCTACTTTCTGTATAAAATCTTAAGGAAAAAAAAGCTTGTGAAACAGGAAAGTGCAGTTGTCTTCAGTCAAGTTTGTCCTCAAATACATGATGCAATTAAAAGAGGAAAAAACCTCATGAATACAGTAGAAGCATGTTAGACGTGTTTTGTAGTTCTTATGAAGTTGCTTCAGAGACAAATACAGAAGTCAAGTCAGGTCTCTAGGTGAAAAATCACACTGAATTTAATTTTCAAATGTTAATATAAACACGTAGGATAAATATGCTGTGAAAGATTACTATAGTCCAAATACTTCAAGACAGATCACAATGCATGAGATATAAAATAATCTTTTAGTAATCAATTACACAGGTAGACTTTTGATGCTAGAAGGACTGAAAATCTAGTAAGAATCAATGAAAGTATATATCGCTAGATAAAAACTTACAAAAATCAATTTTTTGGCAATAAGAAGCGCATTCATCTAAATATGGATTCATCTAGTTATACACCGATGTTTCCTTAATATCTAATAAAACATTAGATATCTATGTATGAAAGAGACTGATATACATTTAATTTCAAAGTGATGTGTCTAAGTACAGATCTACAATAAAAAGTTCACTGGATTTCTGTGTCAGTCACAGTAGGCAAGTTCAAACAAATTGGGAAAGCAGAACTGAGCCTCCTTGCATACTTCAGCTAAAAATCAAAACAAACTTTTCCCTGAAATTACCAGAAGCACTGGGCTTTCCCATAGCACAGCTGTAGACCACAAATGCAGTCAGCTCACCACTGCACTGGAAGAATAAATCATACCTAGTGAGAGTGCCTCTATGATGCTTTTGAATAAAACCTCTGTGGACAAAAACAAAGAACCAGCAAAAACTGCCACTGAGGACTATAGAAAACTGAGAAAAGTCACTGAAATCTGCGGCAGCCACAGAAATCGAAAACAGGTTGAACGGGTCCCTGTCGCCTTTTAACTGCAAAACCATGTGATAGCACTGCAAACTGTACCTGCCAGCAATTTAGTTTCCCAGACACAGGAAGTCTGAGGAGGAAGACCTCATCAGAAGTATATGTTCTCTTAAGAAGAGGTCTTTGGAAGCAGTCACCTAAGAAAGAGCACCTCTTTCAAACACCTTAGGCATGATAGCGTTATTTTCAGTTACCACACATGCTTCCTATCTGCTTTGAATAAATCACAAATTCAGTTGACTTTTACAGGATTGCTTCTTCAACTCCACACTTTCTGTATGATTAGAAGCAGAAGCACTGACATCTCTTCTCTCAGAGTACTTTTGGCTGCACAGGAAAGAGCAAATAAGAGAAGCTGTCTTGTCTGGTTTTGCATTCCAAGAAGATCTAGATACCTATATATCTAAATATGCAAGTACCTAGCCAACCTTACCCTGAGAATGGCTGGTGTATCTCCCTACACTAATCAAAATGCAGAGTTTAACACTCACTCATTTGCAAAGAACATAAATAACACAATAGAAATCTTGTTTAAAATGTTGTCTTGGCTAAACATGTTGAAAATTAACCTCACATTGAATTCCTGCAGTTGATGCTTTCATTTGCATTTCACATGGGACTTAGATCCCTTGTAAGAAGTTTGGGAAGCGGTGTGTGCATTTTTATTTTTTTAAAGAGCTTTCAGTGTTCAGGGGTTTTTTTCTCAAGTTTCAGACTTGGCCAGCAGTTGCGGGCCACTCAGTGATTTCCATTTTGACATTTTGTTTATTAAAATACTCTAGATACAGTTCTATTTACATTGCAAATATTTATTTGGCATTTTCTAATAGAAACACTACTAAATTCCTCAATTGTTCTCACAACGATGCTACTCCACACTTAATCATTGCAGCTATACAACATAGGAATTTTCATCATCTCTAATCTCTCATTTTGTCATAGCTAGTATTTTAGTAAAGTACAGGGTGGATAAACAACCATTCCACCAGTTTGTTGCTACTGCGAGCTGTTCTCCCTACCAGGACCTGTACAGTCAACTTATCAGGCCCCAAGTCTGAACTCCACCCGGGGCACCACATTTTCTCCCTCCTACAGATAAGTAAGAACTGGTTTCTGCCTTCAAAAGCTGCTGTCCTACCTGCTACCTGAAGTTCTCTGACTTAGCTGTGTTCCTGATAGCTTTTATAGGGAGCACATGCTGTAGCGACCTTGATCTATAACCCAACTTCATTAAACAGAAGCAGATCACACTCCAAGTCCTCTACATATATTCTTTGAACATCTTTCTTGTATCACATTTCTTGGTAGCTCCACTTACTTCAGCATTTCTTGGAGCCTCTCACAGCTTTTAGGCTGTATTTCCCAGCCTTGGTGAACCTACTTCAAGCAGGGGAGTGGGCTAGAAAGCCCTCTAAGGTCTTGTAGCGCTGTATTTTGCAACACGTCATTTTTCTTAAGTTCAGCCTTAACTTTTTCCTAGTATACTGACAAAATTAACAACATGGCACTGAATTCAATGAAAATTCTTCTTTAGAATGCTTTTTCTGGCAACAAAGTCAAGTGCAAAACTAACTAGGATTACTAGAGTAATGTAAGAATCATCCTGAACATAATCAGAGTGCCTAAGCAGACATTTAAATCTCAACTCTTTTTAAGACCCTAAAGGAGAATTAAGCATATGCTAGTAAGTGTATTACTGAATGGAGACAGATTTCAGGTTGCAGTCAAGTCCATTTTTAGGCCCGTATTTTGGGCTACTGAATGTCTCTACTCTGAGCCATTTCCTACAACAAATGCTACCATGGACCACATGCACCGACAAGGTTAATATCTTCATAAAAGCCTCATTATTACAGGTCTTACATTATATTCAGCTTTAAATTCTTACCAAACTTCTGCCAACCCTCAACCTCCTCTCCATGCTTGATGATATATTCTCTGCTCTCACAGTTTCCCTTTCCTACCCTCATTCCACTATGGTCTGTTCAGTTTCTGTAGAAATTAATACAGTAATCTTTGGGGTTTACATCTCTTACATTGTCTTCACTTGGATTAGATACTTGCAAAAGTTTCATTTAAAGTTACATAGTTTGTGAAGGCAGCTCAATATAAACATCTTCCTTTCCATACCAATATTTTCTAAAATCTCTTTGTACAGCTTTGAAAGTGGTTTCCATTCACATATACAAAAACTCTAAGCTAACATCATTCAAATACAGGCAAAGCACATGAAGGCCTATAAGTTGCATACACATAACCTTTTCATCAATTTGTTATTTGTTTCTGTGCATAAACGACCGATAATATTATTAACAATCCAGTTCATCTGATGTAGAAGTTACCATTTTTGCCTCTTTATGGACTTCCTCCCACCACCTCTATTCTTTTAGGCAGTTTTGAAGACTCATAACCACATACAACAAGATTTAACTAGTACTATTTAGTACTAGAATAGTAACTTCTGGGCTGTCAGTATAAGAATTAGATTTAAACTGAAACCACATAATGACCCAGGCTTCAGGTAGGAACAGAGAACATTGAAGATAAACATCTATGGATCCAGGCTACACAGGAAAATGTCTGCTGGACTGACTGCAGAAAAAAAACCACCAAATAAACATCCAAATAGCAGATGATTGTATTGCTATGAATTAAGTAACAATTTGTCTGCTTTGTATAACAAAAACTGCACTGTGGTGACCAAATGTTTATGAACAGAAAACAGTATCTGTCCAGTAGTATGTTTTAATTGTTTCAGGTAATGCCACAATATTAGTAAAAAGAGATTGCTACCTAAAAGCTAAAATAAGACATCAGGCACTGGTTATGCTTCATCTATTGAAAGTACTTTTCTGAAGTGCCAAAGCTTTCTATTGATCAAACTTAATTTTCCCCCTCCAGTTTTCTTAAATTCAAGTGAGCAGTTCATACAAAAGCCATTCCCCTCCCATCAATGAGGTTGGTCACAGAGATAAGGTTATTCATATATACAAGGTGCACAGAATAGAGTAGTAATCATGTAGCACATTTGGCGTGTGCAAGTTGCTGCACAGGCCCTCCAAAAAAGACAACAGACCTTTATATAAGCGCAGAACTGCAAGATTAGAACTGAAGTTTGTGATCTGCCACTGGATTACTGCAACAAGGAGTGTTACATTGCACAGACTCATGTTGGGTCTGAATCTGGCTCAATGTATTGTAAAGTTCACAATATTTGGTGTCTGTAAGCCTCCAAATAAAATTATTTTCTTTCTACATTTCTACATACATGTAAATTAGGCTATGGCAAACAAGATTAATTCTATCTTACAAAAAGTAGTTTGAATCAAGAGTTATGCTGCATATGTTTCCATATGAAAATACTTACCAAGGAAAACTTATGTTTCATTAAAGCACCTTAAATTAAACCCTAACTACAGTATAAGAAATTTATCTGATAACTTCAGTTGAGAAATATCCTCTTAAATGATTGTTCCTATGTAACATCATGAATTATTACAACAATACATTTTTATGTCCATTTTGCTAACTTGCCACAGGTTTTATGAAGTTCATGATTAAAAAAGAAAAAAATTCTAATTTACCAGTTCTCAGGTAAGAACGCATTAGTACTCCGAGTTTAAAACACACCTTTAAGAGAATTAATTCCGTTTAATAAATAAATTTATATCAAATGATTAATTTCTTGATTATTTTAATTAGAATTTGCCAAATGTACATTATTTCTATTACTAGGGTAGACAATAAATTATTTATGCACTTAGTTTTTTCTGGCTTACAGGTCTGACAAATTGCTTGTACAGAATGACTAACTAATCTATCATTTCTTTAATATAAAGAGGGCAAAGTGTAAAAGAATCCTAATAAATTTACTAAACATTGTCTGTGTACATAATGAAATTAAACAAATTAAATTAAAATTTTATTTGCATACATGACTAAGCAGGAGAATGTTCTCAGGGTACCAGAGGTTAATAATAAATTGCAATGAATCTAATAACTAATTGTTTCTTGCTTCTGGAAATGTCTGCATTTTAAAGTAATTTCTAATGCAATCTCAGGGCAAAATGTGTTCTTTTTGCTTTTTCTGGGACACTTGTTCAAAGCAGCACAAATAACAGAAGTTACTCCACCCTGCTCCATATATACCTTCTACATACTAGTGCCAGGTGTCAAACAGACTAGTTCCTCAATGTAAAGGTTACCATGGTAGGTGTACTTCAGTAGCCTGCCTCTGAGGTGACCAATAAATGCCTTCAAGAAGAAATAAAAGGAGGACCTCTACTGTGATATCTCCCCAGTATGTGCTCCCAAACATCAGCAGCTGTTGTTCCAGCTGTATCAGCAACAACATCCAATAGGACTATTTTGGGTTTGGTGCTGCACCAGTGGGTCTCACCCACTCTTATCTCCAAAGGAAGCATTACATGTCATTTAAAAAGTCAAAGGCACTTCAAGGTCATGCTCTCTTGCTTCCTACAGAGAAAAATCAAGCCACTATCATAGTTTACACATAAGACCGAAATCTTTTCAGAAGAAAAGGACAGAAAGAACTGGAAGATATACAAGAAGGGTATCATAACATCCAAGGATGGTAATAAACCCTTCCAAGGACAGTTTCTAGACAATAAAGTAGCTAAAGGACAGTACTAGCTAGAAAGAGCAAAGCTAGAAAGACCAAAGCAACATAGACTATACTAATGAGCTGTAGACTATCACACAGGAACAGTTACATCCTTGAAGGGTGAGCACCATAACACCACAGGTGGCCCTGGATCTCATTATGTCCTTTCTGTCAAATTACAGAGCTCTTTACTATCAGAAATCTCCATCATATTGGTTCTTTGGCCAATAATCAAGTTAACTCTTATCTTTCTCCTGGTTAGACAAGCAACTCAGTTTATTTAGTTTTTATACAAGGCATACTCTCCAAACACTGACTCAGTTTTGCAATTCTTTGGAGAAAAACAGTACATCTTTTTGAAAGGTGACAACTAGACTGTGCCCAAGTATCACTAGTTTGTCATTCATATTTAGTTAGCATTTCCTTGCTTAGTCCACTAAAACTGGGGTGGCATGCCAGAAAATATTCACAGATTCAGGAAGAAACAGAGGCAGATCTTAGTTGTACCTACTACTAACATTACTGTTTCTCCTAGCAGCCTATTTAAGTAGTTACATTACTTTCTCATGGAGGATGATGAAGAAATTAGGAGCAAACAGAGTGTCAGAAACAAAGTCTGCTTGATTTTATTTTTCTTGATCGAAGCTTAGTAACTTAAGGAGAAGCAGGAAATGCAAAATATTTTCTTTAATCCAAAACAAATTATTTCAAAAAGGTTCTCAAGAAAAAATAAAAAGAAGATAAATCCCTTGTATTGGGTTTGTGTGGCAAGGTTTTGGTGGTGGGGTGGCTACAGGGTGGCTTCTGTGAGAAGCTGCCAGAAGCTTCTCCCATGTCTGATGGAGCCAATGCCAGCTGGATCCAAGACAGACCCGTCGTTGGCCAAGGCTGAGCCCACCAGCGACAGGGGTAGTGCCTCTAGGCTAACAGAGTTAAGAAGGGGGAAAAGTTACTGCACAACAGCAACTGCAGCCCGAGAGGGAAGTGGGAATCTGTGAGAGGAGCAGCCCCGCAGCC
>NW_009613446.1:0-16556 GCF_000690535.1 Cariama cristata
CACCAAACTTTGTTTCTTTCTCTCCGGGACTCAGGGAAAGCGTCACTTCCTAGTGCGGTAAGCGGGAGGCTCCCGGGCCCGGGCTCCTCAACTCCTCCTCCTCCCGCCTTCCTCCTCCTCCTCCCCCTCCCCCCCGCCGGCAGCGAACAGCTCCGCCGATCCTCAGAGTCTCTTCCTGGCACCGGCCTGCCCGCCCTTTTTCACAGCGCTTGGCTCGACCTTCTGTGCTCGGCTTTGGCTGCTGTTTGCAGGGAAGGAGGGGAAATCCCCAACGAGTAAGGGGCGGGGAGAGAGTTTGCAGAACGGATTTGGAAGCCAAGCCCTGCAAAATACTGTCGTGTTCCACACCGGGCAAAACTCGCCGGTTTGGTGCCCCCGAGTTCAGTGCCAGGCTTCGTGACCCTTCTCTCTAAAGTAAAACAATCTAACCAAAAGATTTTTGTTTTTAAGGAACCACTTGTACCAGAGGAAAACATAGTTTTCCGTTTCCCTCTTTTGGTCCCTTTTCTCACTGCTTTTTTCTGAAGAAAAAGTGGAAAAACAGGGAAGGGAGAAAGGATTCGTATCTAATACAAATCCTCAGGTCACCTCTGTACTGTTTTACCAAACACCTGAAATTTATTTTCACACAAACACATACTACTGAGGTTTCTAAAAATGGTCAGCTCGTCTATTGGAATATGGCTTCCTCCGTTGCCTTGGTCTGAGGACAAAAAACACAGTCTGCTGGCAAATGCAGGCACGCTGCTCCTCTTAAGGCAGGAAATAAAGAAGCTGCTTCATCGTTACTCCCCCTGTAGACTGCTCTGATGCTCGAGTTCGTTCACAACCAACGAAACTTTTAGAATGTAAAATAACATTTAGAGAACATTCACAGGTTAGACTCTTGTTCAGCAAAACATGCCAGGCAACACGAAAATGCCAAACATTTTTTCCCAACGTGCACATTGCCACGTGTTTACCTTCATCCAGGCTTAGATCATTCAGCGCACACAGTAGCACAGCTTTTTTTTTTTCAGACCAGCAGGGCAGTTTCCCTTCTAGCATGTATTGCCTTATAGAGTGAAACAAAGAAGTAATTTTTGCACCCCTCGCTCTAGTTTGCACTTCTTTCACAATAGCTCCTGGCTTCTGTGCAGAACTTTTTACCAGGGAAGCTCAAGATGTGTGGAAAGAGGAGCCCAGAGAAGTGACTTACCCATGACTACAGAAGGTGTCTGATGCATAACCAGGTTTCTCTGATGAGTCCCAGGCCAGTAGTCTAATCACCACACCCAATCTTTTCCTGTCAGGGTGCAGAGAAGAACAGTGAGACACATGGAAGTGAAGAGCAAAATAGTAGCCACAGGTACTACCCGTAAAGTTTTTTTTCTTTCACAACCAAAGGTATAATTCAATGCAACGTTGTCTCAATAGGATATTCAAAGGAAACTATTCTATACTACCATTAATGCATTTGCTCTTCTAAAGTCTGGAACAGACAGGAGCAATAGGTCAACAACTATTTAAATCAATACAGAAGAAATATTCACAGCTGTTCACAAATTAGCTAATACGTAAAGCAAACTTGAACATATAATGACTAAAACTGAAGTCAAAGGCATACAATCCATTATTTTAATTTGCTCTAATAAAGACTGAAAAGACATATTCCATAAACTGGAGTTATTTCCTTCTCTGTTATAAGATGTTAGGCAATTGCTGCCTCCCATGAAGCACTGAGCAATAAACAGGTTTATGAATTGTTTTGTAAATATTTTGCATTATGCACTCTTCAGTTGTTTTTCTGTTCATCATGTTATACAGTCCTTATATCTCCTCCAGAACCAGTCATCATAATTTTCTTCCTTGCAGTAGCAGCTTTTGCTATGCTTTTTTAAATTTGTTTTTCCTTCTCCTTTTTTCAGCATATGCTTAGACTGCATGCAGGCTGCATTTCCATCAGTTCTACAGTAACAAAATTTAATATACACATATTCCCTGTTACGTTGTTATTTTATTACTACTTTGAAGAAGGAGATTGGAAGATTTCCTAGCTATCACCATATAAAGTCTTAGCTTTCTTTGGCTTGTACAGACACATCTTGTGGTGTAACAACACCGACTCACATCATTAATAAACTGCATTGCACTGAGTCAGAATTTGGATTAAAGACCATGCTTTGCATACTTACGTTGGCAAAATCGGGCCACACGCTCAGTAGGTGGCACTCTTTTCACCAAGTCAGAGCAGAGCCAATTCCCCATCCTCTTTCCAGTCATCAGGAGATGAATTAGTGATCCCACATTACAGGAGATATGGAGCTATTAGTTCTCCCTGAAATTAAGTATAAAATGAACGTCTTAATCACTATAGTTAGCAAAAAAACAATTACACTCTTTGTAACAGAAGTTTTGGATTCCAATAAGCCTAAAGCTTCCATCTCATAATCACACTGAAATTTCCTCAAAAATTTCCACTGGAGATATTTTTATTAAAAAAAACAAATGACAGCATAAAACAGTAATGAATAGCTGCAGCGTTTATGCCACACATAAATGCTCGAGGGCAGGGGCACCTCTAGACAAGCTAGAGAAAGGACTGACAGGAACCACATGAAGTGGTGTGCTGTGAACCAACACAGGCTAACGCAAAGCGCTGCACTTTGGCCAGACTAACCTTTTGCCATTGCACAGGCTGGGACCGACAGCCTGCTCAGCACCACTGAGTAAGATCTGGAGGTCCTGGTGGAGGGCAGGGTAAACACCAGCCAGCAGTGAAGGCTAACAGCATTCTGGGCTGTATAAATAAAAGCACAGCTAGGTCAAGGGAAATGACTATTCCTCTTTACTCATCATTTGTTAGTCTGCATCTGGAATACTGTGTCCAGTTTTGGGCACCCCGGTACAAGAAAGATGTTGATAAACTTGAGCCAGTAGAAAGCCAAGATGGTCAGGCGCTGGAACAGATGTCCTCTGCGAGAAGAGACTGAGGGAAAGTGGGCTTATCTAGTATGGAAGGGAGAACAGGTAGGAAAGACTTAATACCAGCCTTCCAGTAGCTACAAGGTTAGATCTTCACCTACAAGAGAAGGCAAAGCCAGGCTCTTTATTGGGGCACACAGCGGGAGAAAGACAATGGTCATGAATTTAAACAGTGGCTGTTCCAACCAGCTAGTGAAGATAGTGAAGCAATGCAACAGGTTGCCAGAAGAGGCTGTGGAATTTCCTTTCTTGGAAGTTTCCAATACCTGACCAAGAAAGCCCTGACTACCTGACAAAGAAAGCCCTGAGCAATGTGGTCTGAATTCAGCGTTGATCCTGCTTTGAGCAGGAGGTTGAACTGATGACCTCCCAAAATCCCCTCCAACCTGAGTGATTCTACAAATCAAGCAGCAAATCCCTTATCTCATATAAAAGGAGGCTTAATTAAAAGATAGTAAAATAGTTGGAAAAAAATGTTCTAGGAAATACAAGTGATTGTATATGTTTCAAGTTGGTTGGACTTTAGTTTTGAGGTTGTGAATATAGAAGACCATCACCATAAATACAAAGAAACCCACTTCCTCATAGTCAGCAATTTTCAGCTGCATTATTACAGGAGAAAATGCTTATAAAAATGCTTTTTTTTCTTTTTATACAAGATTAATTACTCCTTATGACAGAGAAATTTGAATTTCCCTAATATCAATGTCTGTCTCTCATTTTAATTCTTACAAAGATGGAACACTCAAGATCTGACATTTGCATTACTATTCTAGGGTACAACTTCTCTTGGGAAACTTGATGCAATCAGATCGAATGTTTGGAAAGAAGGGGTTTGCCCTTCTTAAAAGAGTTCGCAAAAAGAAAAAAAATATTGCGTATTTATTTTACTCTTCATATCTGAGTTTCAAATTAAAACACTGAGTTTGCTTTACTAACTTGAGCATGATTCAGCTTCTTTGATCAACTTATGGAAAAATACATGTGTTTATTTATAGAGCATGTGAGTGTGAATACATACGTATACACACACACAGTGTCATGAACTGGATTCCTGAGAACCAGGATAAGACCTTGTTAGATGAGGGAAAGGGAGGGACACTGTGGTTTAGCAAAGAAACCACATGTGAAAAAAAAAAGTTATTCACATTGCTTAAACACTACTGAAAGAAGCTCAGACACCATGGTGAGAAAGACGGTGTAAGAATCTATGAAGTACCGAATTACACGGCATGCTGAAAACCAGGACTGCTGAAACTTTCCTCCTAATTTTGCTAGGTTGTATAGCCTTAAACACACTTTGCAGTCCTTTCTGCATTTACTGTCACTTTTCCCAGAATCTCAGATTCTGTTTTACAAACAATAGTCTCTGGTAACATTATTCACTGTTTACAGTTGAGGGAAAAAAAAAACCAAAACACATTTGGAGAAGCTAAGTGATGAGCTGAAGGCCACATGGAGGTTCAATAGCTGAGCTTTGGTTAGCTCCAAATGCTCAAGTCCACATGTAAACTCATCTGTCACACTATACTTTTCCAGTATTTTAGGAGCTCGATCTACAGATCGTACTAAACTACAACATGCCCCCTCATCTAAATGTCACTAATCTACACATATAACTATAGGACACCAAATGTTTCATGCTGCTCAATTGACTGAACAGTGGCATAAGCCCTTCTGAAAATTAGGTTTGAGTTACCTTAAGCAGGATGATTTTTTAAAAAAAATTAAACCCCTAAAATAAGACAATCTTAAAAAAGCTGGCTGTAAACTGCCTCTGATGATTTCTAAAATGTTTAGAGATTATATTTTCTTATCTGGTGTGCAAGAGGAACTAATGAATATATGCAGTATTCTATTTTAGAACTCTGAAAATGTAAAGCACTGTAAATTCATTAGCTCTATGAATTACTATTATTATTAATACACATACCTTGGAAAAAGGGCACAGACTGATAGCTCTCAACACGACCAGGAACATTTCAGATCAGTAGAAATCCTCCTGAAAAACATGGTGGGCAAGAAGTATCAAGAACTGGCGGGCACACGCTTAGTTTTAATTCTAATACATATTTTTAATGCTGTAATCACTAAATGGTTTGGTGGCCAATATTGTAACTGATTTCAACAAACCTTTCTGGAATTTACCTCTCATTATGCATTACAAGAGTGCAACATCTTTAAAAGGAACACGCTCTACTACTGTGGGTGTGTATATATGTCATTTCCAATACCTTGAAATTTTGGAAGTTTGTAGACCTCGTTTCAGGAGCACTTACATCGATTCCTGCACCATATTGGTTTCACAGGGAATGCTTTATAAAATATGACAGTAGTTCTACAGTTTCAGTGAAATTCATATGTAAAGCTGTCCAGAAATCCAACAGATGTATTTTCTTTTTGGTAATAGATACTCTGATTAAAACTTAAGTGGATGAGTGTCAGGGCTGGGGCTGTTCCCCAAGGGCCTGAGGTCAGGAGTCAAGTTGATTCCCAAGGTTGGCAGGGCAGGGCTTTCACCAGCTGGGGCTGGTCCCACTACCCCCAGTGAAGAAGCAGAGCAGGCCAAGGGGGGCAAACCCAAAGCACCAGGCACCCCTGTGGGGATGAGGCAGGGCTGAAGTTAAGCTGGGAAGACAAATTCACAAGTCAGGGGTCAGGATCAAGTGTTGGGCACAGGCATGGCTGCAATGCAGCTGCAATGTAGCTCAGGCAGGGCCAAATGTAAGAGTCTCAGCTTAAAGCAGCTGCCAAGCAAATACTGCACAAGCCCCCACTGAAGGTTGCTTTTGCAGGTACCTTCCAGTAAGGCTGCTTCTTTCTCTTTTTCCCCAAGACAACCAGCTGTGCTTTCTTTATGTTGGCTTTGAGCCCAGGCGGAGAAACCCCCCAGAAGCACTGAGAGTCTCAACAACAAACCAACACAAAAAAGAAATATTGAGAGCATTTACAGCAGAGTAATATTCACAGCTTGATTGAATTGAGTGTAATAACAGAAATAAAGACTGGAATTCAAAATGATAAGCTGGAATGTTTTTCTGTCTTTATATAACATTAATGCTACATGCTAAGATTTATTTTTACGGACAACAATCTAGTCTGTTCCTTTAATAGTCTGAGTAGACTGATTTCTTATTAAAGCAGAGTAGTTAATGAATTTGATCATTAGTCTATTTAATATCCTAAGGTGCTTTGGTTCAACTTATACTTCATTTTCACATACATTATATTCCTCATAAGCACTCCAATATGAAGGCAATGCTCTCTCTTCCTCCTTTGCATGGAAAATACAATCAACATTCAGCTCTAAAATTGTTTATCTGGACTAAGGGATTCTCATTTATGCAGGAAATCACGGGTTGTGTACCACCTGAATAGCTGCTACACTATCCAGCCCACTAACAGCAACTGTCACATCAGAAGAAGAATGATTTAATATTTCCTTATGTCCCACTGTTTGTCCCAGCTACTAACTAGGACTAATGACAACTGGAATAAACCAGCAATCCTGAATTTTCATGCTAAGAATATCTTTGCACATATGCCTTCCTAGCTGCACTGTGTAGAGAAAACAGAAATGCAACTGAGTTACAGGAGCCCTTACTATTTCTGTTCTTTCAAATGTGTCAACTAAAATGTAATGCTTTTTCAAATTACACAACTGGTAACGCATTTGGAAATTTAAATTTTCAATGGTTTATGCTGAAAAAACAAAAGCTTTCAGTTCCTTACTGCATTGTTTTAAAAAAGCATTTCTGCTGTCAAGCATCGTTAAAAATATAATCCCTTGCTGGAAAAAAATCTATTCAATCTATCCATTGCACACACACAAAAAAATCCCCAAATAATGAAGAAACTCAGGCAGAGACAATAATTTTCTAATAGGTTTACATGAATATAACAGTTCATGCCCACAAAAACAAGATTATTCACCCTACTGACATCAAGAAACTACTCATAACTAATGTTGCATGGTATCTGCAGGATTTGGAGCCTTGTTCAGTATTTCTATTATGTATATTTTTATGTACAATTTGTATATATCTATGTATATACATACCTATATAAAAGAGCATCCTTAACGTACTCTCTTATGGAGAACATCAACTAGGAACTCCTTCTGAGCTTCAGTAGCTGATATATTACAATTCGCAATCTCAAAGTCCTTTTCAAATCATTTGACACTGACAATCATCCAAGGAGCTTTCTGCCCAAATAGCCTTTACTGACAATGACTCAGTACCACTGCAATTAAATTGAAACATACGCAGTGTAAATCTGGGGGCAGGAGGGGAATCAATAAGCAAGTATTTGCTAACATCAGGCTCCATAGGTAGCATATGGTACTCCATGTCTCATGGGGACTCATTTCTATTCCATCCCATAAATAAATCGTAGAAGCACACGGGGATATAAATTGATCACAATGGGAGACACCAACATGTATAAATAAGATATATATCGACAGGCATGTACCAAATAAGAAGAATAATCTGGAACCATATAACTATGCCCCTTGATGACCTTATCTGTCCCTCTATTCCTTACTCCTTCTTTACTGACAGTCCATGCTTGCCTGTGCTGGCAGTTTGCATTGGTGTAAACCAAATTGCAGAACTTTTTCTGTCATTACCATTACATGGCAGTGTAATTGGTGAATTGGTGTGCAGTTTTTATTCTTCCCAAATTCATGAGCAAGTTACATCATATTGATTTTCATGCCTGGACTTCAGAAGTATTTTGGCAGTCCTCCAAGCTGCCTTCCAATGCCAACTTGTGTCCTATCGTAACCAGCTGCTCCGTTTATCTCTATGGTCTCTGAACATTCCTTAATTCTGTTATAAAGTACATAGCATGTTTGATAATACAGAAAATTAATTCAGTTCCTCTATGTTTATCAGTACAAATATCATTATGGAAATTCCCCTTTTTACCTCCCTTCCTCCTTTTCTTTTAGTAGAAACTTGGCAATTTTTTTTTCTTGTCAATGGGAACCTTAAAAAGGTTCATGCTTAAAGTACAATGCACAGCTAAAGCTATTTTGCAATATCTACATAGGGCATAAAATGCAATTTCAAAGTGCTAGCTTTCGCTAAGATGTGGTACTCCAAAAAAAAAACAAATATAGATGTGGTTATATCGTTACATTGTCCACTGAGCATTTGAATTACCATAAATACACTAATAACGCTCCACCGAAACACATACCTTCATGACTGCCACAAGACTGATAGCCTGAAGAAAATGGGGAGCAGCAATTCCAACAGGCAGCAATGATATCAATTATCAATGCATCTCAGACATTTTGCACATACTCTTAAAACCCCTCCCTTCCTGCAAACTAAGCAGGATCTTTCCTCCCTTGCAAATGCATGCTCCTCCCTTATCTCCCCCCTGCCTACTCCTGCAGAGTCTTCTCTAGCTCCTTGAAGCCACAGTGGACTGAGAAAGCAAAGGAAATGAGATGAAGGAGGCTAATGTAACCAAGACCTACAGTAGAACAGACAAGAATACACATGAATAACAAAGGCAATAACTGAAAAGGTACTCAAATACCAAACAAGACCACTTGCTCTAGCATTATATATCTGCTGGATTTACCATAGCCTCTGTTTACAGGTACCTGTAAGTTAGTTTCTTTGCTCTTTCCTCACATGTATGAGAGGCATGTCCTCCAACACCACTAATGCCTCAAGCAATATAAAAGCAATCACTATCTTGGCCTCAGCAAGATCTCCTGCTCACAAGAAATGCTCTGAATATGCTTATGTTGGCTTCGTGGTGTCACTCTAACAAGAAACAGCAGAAATCCACCATGCTCAAAGCAGGGAGTAGCAAACCCACTGTCCGCTAGTAATCACTGTGGAATCATGACACTGGGCCTTATAGGTCAAAGTACATCAGAGAAAAGATGGAGAAAACTTACCCCTTCTAGAGTCTCTCGAGAATGGGAAGTGGTTCAAGAAATTTGCACAGGAAAACCAGCCCAATCTAAAACAAAACAAAAGCCATCCCCAAAACACAAAAAAACCTACAGATAACCCTTAAACCTCCTGTTATCATGAAACTAATTATGAAAGTAAGGAAAAAGTTATCAAGTTATGGGATCATCATTCTTAACATCTGCACTACTAAGAAAACAAATGTTCCTGCTGTGATTACAGCAGTTGGTGGGTTTTTTTTCCTTTTTGTGAAAGATTAGTGGAAGCTCTTCAGAGATGCAGATTGGCTAAGGAGCAGAAGACATTATCAGAGGTTCAAAGCAGCGCAGAAGACAAGAAAGAGGACTTCCTAACAACAAAATACTGTCACAATTCACTATGAAAGATGACTTTGTAATTGCGGGATGGAGCTTTGCTGCGCAGGAAGCACACAGAGAAATCAACAGGGACATACAATAGTAGGTAATGGAGTTAAACAGAAGCATATTTTTGGAGAGCATTGTTTGTAAAAATTGCAACTTTCTCTTACTGTATGCACTTCAGTCTTAAGAGTCATCAGCTGTGGTTCAAATATCACCAGCAGACCCTCAGCCACAATTCTTCCAGTCTGTTCCAGAGAACAGCATCCTGTATTAGTTTCTCTGATACTCAAACAAAATTCTGCCATGCCATTTCAGTTTCCAAAAGGTAGTTGTGGGAACTGTGAGAAACGACTAATTTTAGAAATTATGTAACAAGTTCACTTGGACAGCTCATTGATTTGTAGACCTGATAGCTCAAATTAGTCATATATTGCTAATAAAATTTATAATTAAAACATACAACATGTTTGCCAGAACTATGATATAGCCTATTTATTCCTGTCATTTAGCGTTCATAATTCTCTTTAAAATTAACACAATTTGCAGTGTTTGCAAAGCCAGTACCCACTAAGTGACCTAGAGGACTATCGTGTTAGTACTATCTTGTATGGCATGCCACAGAAAGCTGCACAAAGAACTAGGAAAGGCAGGCATCCAAGCAAGACCTCATTTCATCGGTAGATGTACAAATGCTCTCCCCAAATGCCCTTACAGACTGTCATTTCGCTAGTTTCATGCACTACTCAGAAATGGCAGAAAGTCTCTCTACTGCCTACCAGCTACACTGGATAAATCAGAGTATGTAATTATAATCTGAAGCAGGTTTTGTGTAGTTGCCTCAGACCTTCCAAGTTACTAATTGCTGATCAGCCTCTAAAAGACAACCCTCACTGTTATCCTGCAGTTGCTTAGTGGAGAGTCAAAACAGTTGTCATCTAAGTTTCACATGCCCAATAAAATACTTCATCATCTATAACAATAAGGGCAAGCACACTCCTAGAATACAGTCACTAACACCATTAATTCCTTCCAGGCCAGTTGTGCTTACCAATCCCCCTTCTTTTCCTTAGAGGAAACAGGTGAAAGTCTTGGCAAATTCTCATTTCCAGGCCAGTGGAATACAACAGCTGATTCGCTGATACCAAAGTTGTTAATAATTGTCTGATAACAACCAAGTGCTGTAAATCTCCAGAAGGGAATGTCCACATGCTGAACAGATGAGAAGCATTCTACTAATATCCAGCAGCTCTGAAAGAAGCTCTGCACAGAGCTCAAAAAATATACCTTTGGTCATCATGAGCCTTTGCAAGTCTACATAGTCCTCTTTCACAAACCAGTAATTGCTTTTCAGAAATAGCACTGCATAAACATGATGCTAGTGCAAGAAAAGTTCTTTCTCAAGCAGATTCCTCCTCATTTCTTCCTCCTTTTTCACATCTGCCTTTATTCACCTTTTATCAGCTTCCGTCTTTCATCTACATCCCAAATGTATTTTTCCACAAACACATAGGTTGAAACCCACAAGATGATACTTTTCAATTCTATTTGATCAAGGATTAGCATACCAAGCAGTCTTACAAGGAATCTGTACTATGTATAACTTCACACAGCCCCAAATACATCCCTCGTATGAGCAATTTTTTTTTCTTATTCTAGAAGACCTGTTTCTCTTCGTGCTTCTGTTAGACATTAGCATTAGCTCTTGTAGCGTTAGGATGCATAAAAAAAGAAAATAGGGTAGTTTTACAACGATTCGTTTTCATATCTGAAATTCAGGACAGAAACATGATGCAATATTCTATTAATATTAGGATTTCCCTATGCAGCACAGTCTATCATCCACTGCTGCCTCCTGCTCTGGTGCAGCAATCGGTAGCATTTTCAACAAATGGTGCTCATATGTTTTCTGTCCTCAGTCTGGGAAGAAACACTTGTCCTAACCATTTGCCGTCAGCAATTTTAGACCAAAGAAACATAACTTAGCATTACTGTAAGCATGATTGTGCAAAGATCATTTTGTGTTCTGAACAAGTCATTTGAGGCTTTGTGACCAGATTTCTTCCTTCCCCCACTTTTCAGCATGGTCTAATATCTTGGATACTCACATAATGCAGCTTAATTTATGACAACCTCAGTTCTTTCTAAATTACAGATTTAGTCTCCTTTTCACTAAATGTTCCCAATTTCCATTCACATTAGCTGTGAAATAAGAAAAAATAAGGGATCGCTTACACTTAACAACTTTGTTTCCAATCTTGCAATATTTTTTAGATAAAGTGGAGAAAATAACAGTAAGAAGAAATACTTTCAAGGTTATCAGTATTCTTCATTTAAAACCCCTTCAATCTTTCCTGTTTTGAATTATAATTATGCACTACAAAGCATGTACAACTACAGGCCATGACAACAAAATTAAAATTTAAACTTTTCAGTGGTGCCTACAACAGATGAGTGGTGATACTTTATATTAAATTAAGAAAATTCAAGATATTTTTGTTCTGATACAGACACGCATGACTGAGTCTTAGAGTATGAAACAAACCATACTTATGTTAGTACTTCACTGGTTGCAGATTTCTGAGGGAGTATTAGTAGAACCTTTTTTTTTTATAACTGGGAGATATCATTAAATGGAGATGGCACACAGAGCAATAAAAGAAATTTCCTACACAGACGCATATGCTTACCTAGCAGTGTGATTCTAAAACAGACGTTCCTAATTTCCTCAACTGTTCTGCAGTAAAAAATGAAAGATGTGATCCTGATATGATGCTGCATAGTGACAGGATAGTTTTCATCTACAATATGCTTAGGTCATTCATAAACATTAAATAAGTAGCTATAACAAAATGTAACTTCACCATATTTAATAATATAAAAGTTACTAGAACATCACCTGACACTTTTTGATTGGATTTAAGAGACCATCACTAACAAACTAAAGACAACAGGAAAATTAGTCTCTGCAGCAAGCACTTCAATATTTTCTTTCTTCTCTTAAGGATGAAAAAAAGGCATAGACAGAAAAGGAAGCAAAAATATGACTAAAACTTTGCGATGATCAAACAGTAGCAATCACTATCAGATTAAAATGACAACATATTGTGTTCAATTTCCATGGATTTAAAAGGCTTTACAAAATACCAAATGGTTAAAGATCAGGCCCAACACTCATGCAAAAGCCTTTTAACCCTGTGTTTTCCTTACAGATATCAAGGTGTGTTATTGACATATTATATTTTACTTTACTAACGAAAGAAATTATTTACCTTAAAGTGAATGTGATTCTTTAAGATGTGCCCTATAGGTAGTCTTCTGTATGAACATACATCAAAACCAGTAGTTTTGACTAGCAGAGCCTGTTTATAGAGCAAAGATTCCTTACCATCACAAAAATTGTAAGGGACAGAGCAAATCCAGATCCTACCTATGCCCTTTGGTCAGTCAGAATCCAGATGAAAGTTTTGAAACAATGACAAAGAAAGATGGGTTTGGGCATTCCCAAGCATTAAACATCAGAAAAACAAGTTACCATAAAAAGTAGCAATTGCTTCTTATCTGTATACTTAGCCATACAGATGAAGCCCACTTTGTGATTAGCTAGCAATTAGCATCAGAAGGCGTTAGTCTTATATGACAGCTAAGTGGCCATCTGCAAAACTTTCCCACAAATATCTCTGCCTCAAGCTAAATCTCAGTCCATCAGGGATGCATGGGGGGGGTTGTTTCTTTTTACAAAACAGGACCTGCATGAATAAAAACTGCAAAGGCAGAGACAATTCAGAAGTGGATGGCATAACTTGAGTTGGATGATAACTTGCTTTCCACAGCTGTCTACCCTTTCCAACATTCTCAGCCAACAGGGAAGGGAAGCTGAGCTGCTCACAAATCACCTTTAAACTACACTTTACAGCATGGTATGTCTCAGACAAAGTCAGCTGAATTGCCCAGTTCAACCTCAGGAGCTATCTCAAGCTTAAATTTTTCAGTTCATATATTGGATTACTTATGCTGATTCCAACAGTCATTGCAAATGGCTGTAATGACCTAATGTGTTACTGTCCTCTGCTGAAGTTATTGCATCCACAGCTTCGTTGGCAGAATGAATCATCTGCAAACTCTTAAAACATTCCATGCAAAAATACGTGGATTAGCTCAAACTACACTCAGCAGCACTCCAAGATGTTAGCTGACATCGCATCAAGTGAAAAAGGGAGCTTTCTCATTGTCTGTTCTCCTGGCTCAGCAATGAGGGCAAGAAACTTAACTGAAGACTAGTAAACTAATAGTCAAGAAAACCAGAAACATCAAGTCTACCACAGATGATTTTGCAATAATTTTTTTTACTGCAGCCTGAAACACTGTGTTAGAATTTGTAGGACAAGTGAACTGGTTTTGTTACCCAAGAACATGGAGAGATATCACTCAGAGTTCTTCCATAAGGCAAATTTATCAATGGAGAAGGCAGACCTTTTCTCAAGACACCTTCAGCAACACTTCCTCAATTCTCTGAAGAATAGTTCCAAAAATGTTTCTCTAACTTTTAGAAAAATGCTTTTTTAGAAAAATGTTTTTCTAGCTTTTAGAAAAATGCTTCCCCATGGCAGAAGATGACATCTTATTTTCCTATCATGTAAGAGACTATATCAAAAAGAAGGATTTAAATTGTGTTGGATTTGAGTAATGTAATTGATCTTTCCTTCCCACAGAATCCATGGAGGATGTTTCTCGAGAGACCTCATAGACCACTTTGCTCCCTACACACACAGGGGCTAAAGAATCTCTTATCATTCAGAGCTCACGCGTACCCCAGAGGATTTTGATGGCCAAAACACAGCTGCACTTCAATTACGTAAGCAACATCTGTATTATTCATCTATACAGATTTTAAAAGACTACCTATTATAGTGACATTAATTAAAAATAACAAAGGGGACACATCTGCCAAGACTGTGAGTTACCTATGAACATGGAAATGTGTAAAAGGCAAGTTATTGTTACATAATCTCAGCTATATGATCCATGAGCCCAGCAAATCTTGGAAAACAAACAGGATTACTTTGTACTTTAAAAACATTTAAGCCTCACAGTATAGGCAGAACACGTAAAATCTATTGTTTCTATATTAAGGGCAGGTAAACAGGAACAAAAAGATGATTTTGAGTCAGCTAAACAGTCAATCAATCTTAAAGAAAAAACAGCCTCCAGACTGATTTTTTTAGTACTATTTTAACTATTGTTATGGGCCTCACTAAAATTGACGGCAATATGATTTTAACCACCCTGAAACAGATAGCTGTTTCACTTTCACATTCTGTTCAAGTTTACACATGATTCTGGGAGCTAATGACTTTGTATCCATGAGCCTCTTTTTTCCCTTCTCTTTTTGTTCTAAAAAGATCAAATGGGACAAAGTCTTTTTAATCCCATCATGTGGTCAAAAAATGTTTTTGCTTTCCCAGATTTGCCTGAAGCTGGTCAGAGAAAATCTTGAATTGGAGGGTGGGAGTACCTGTTCAGTGAAGTACTGCTCATCTGAACGACATTCCCTATTTGGGTAGGCCAGCAATGGTTTGCTGACAATGACCACAACCATCTTCCAGTTTAAACACATACCCTATTTAATGTCTGCCCCATCTCTGATTGACTTTAAGTGATGACGCCCAGGTTGATTTAGCCTTGTTTATATGTGCTAACAACTCTTAATATCTGTTAGGTAACAACCGTTCCACAATGGCCTGTTTGCCTGGACAGTTTTATTTCACATGAAGGGTGACTTTGTGTGGTTCAGTTTAGTCTAGTCTGAGGTGGATTAAGCTAAACCACAAAAGAAAAAGCATTCTTAGAGTAGAACATGTATCCACAAGGCAAGTCAGTGCAGAATAGCCACTACATTTTAAATTCACACCTAAGCTTATTTCACAATAGCTTCACTTAACAAGTACTTAACAAAAGAGACAATGGGGATGTGTGAATATGAGGGTTAAAACTGTAAACTGCAGATGATTACTGTAACCACATTTCAGGATAACCTTGTCTGTGAAAGAAACAAAGCCACCCTGGGCTAGGCAAGAGAAAGTGAGGATGTACAGAGATTGTGAAAACCCATTTAATGTGCTAGAGTTTTGGGTTTTTTCTTTTGGTACTTTTATAAAATACCTGAAGTTGTATTGTCATTATATAATATGTGGGGAAAAAAATTATGCACATGTGCCCATATACAGTATACTTTTTCCCACTTTTCTTTCAATTATTACTAGTCATTGAGACACACTACTTCTAAATTAACAGGAAGCTCTCCATTAATACACTTCATAATCTTTTCCTGTTTGCTAATATAAGAACATGTAACATCAGTTTCTGAAATAATTATTTCTGTAATAATCGTGCTGCTCTTTTCTTGCATAAGTATGAGGTAAGTCAGCATCCACTCATTTTAATGCAGGCCTTCTACATACAAGTTATGCCCATTTGAAACTCTGTGGACGACTTCCCCTCTGAAGACTTACTTTCAGTGCATTGTATTAGTAAGAAGTCGACCTGTCATTAGATCAACTGATATAGGTTGGAAAAAGAAAGTATGAAGGTAGGAATCCCCTTAAGAGATCTCTTCCCCCCCACCCACGCCTCGACCATCCCAGTTCCAATGATGTTTTTTCAACTAACATGAGAAGTAAAGTTTTGTATATTATGGTGGCACAACTATAAACCATTTGCTTAGACCTATATTAAAGTGCTACAGGTAAAGTTACAATACAAAGACTTTGCCTGCCTTTATGCGAGAGGCAGAGTACAAAGTCACCAGGATCATTAGTCTGGAAAAGTTTTTCCAGTCCTAATTGATCACTTTAAACTCCACAGTAACTTCCACTGACTCAGTGGCCGCTTCACAGACCTGTTTGCCTTTCCAGCATGGCGAGTCACTACAGCATATGGCGAGTACCCAGGCTGATCAAGTCGGGCAGCACCAGGCCCCGAGCCCCACCCCAGAAAAAGCTCTGGCTCTTCAGTTACTCACCCTCCTACAGCCTCTTCCTTAAGTAAAGATGCCTCTTCATCCGTATTCAAGCATAGCAAAAGTATGTTTATAGTAAATACAACATTATATTGCACACAACAGCAACTTATTGGAATTTTAAGAATGGCTATAATACAGCCTTATACGGCATAAATGAACAAAATCTCACCCACTAGAACATGCCAGGAGCAAGTATCTCTTAATGTTACCCTCTTTCTCAAAGAAATACCCCTGAGGAGCTGTAAGCACCTTCTCCGAGCACCCGAGCAG
>NW_009613447.1:0-27123 GCF_000690535.1 Cariama cristata
ATGACAGAAGTTAAGAAAAAAAATTGCAACATTAACTACTCATGACAGAAGTTAAGAAAAAAAATTGCAAACAAACAAACCCCTTCAAATAGGAACTTTATGGCCATTACGTATTTGCTTTCCGTATGTACAGTCACCTGCCAGTTTCCATCCTGACAGTCCAGTGTCACTGCTTCAGTCCAGCTGCTGGTGACTTTTACAGCACCTCCATTAGGAAGTAAGAAATGCATAGCAGCACACAGCAAGAACTCAGGCAGCACCAGATAATAGTAACTGGCAGTAAAACTGTCATTGCCGATGAGCAAAGACAACGAGAACAGTTAACTGCTGGAAAACTGAGGATGCTGCATGTTACTACAGGGTAAGATGCACCTGGGAAAAGAAAGCTAATATGACCATTTAGGATGGGAAAGACTTGAAAACAAATCCAACCATCTCTCACACACACAAAAAAGGGACTTTGATTAAAAACTTCTATATAAGGAAAGGAAGCAGAAATAGATTAACTAACCCTTCTGCTGCCTTCTGAGCTTCAAAGACAAGTTTCAGTAATGCAGAGCAAGGTCCAAGTAAACTTCACATCTATTGCAGTTAGTAAGAGTAGAAGTTAACTGTCTAGTGAAAGCTCATTTGTCCGAGAGGAGCAGCAAAACACACCAGGCAGCTAATCTCTCACAGCTTGTTACACTTTTCAGGTGGTTTATTAGTTTTATGCTTCTTGTTTCAGAAATGAGTTTCTTGAAATAACTACCACAAAGTACACTTGGCTTTTCTATTGCTTAGCTAATGACCGAGACAAAACCTAGCTCTAGAACTGGCTTTCCGACTTTTCCAACAGTCACGTTAGACAACAACATATTTCTAAATAACTGCAGTTTAAGACTTGAGAAATCTTCCGAGAAGGCAAGTGTACGTAAAAAGAACTGCTTTGCTTTTTTAATGACAAGCGTTTACTTTCCTTTATGATAGAATTTATGCAGTACCGTCTGTAGCTTACTGTGTAACACAACTCCGAGCCAAAGTAAGCACAGATATATTACTCTTGTTACCAAATTGACAAGACAAGGAAAGCACATCTGAGATTTTTCATTATAAGGAAATTGAAAGCTATGGTTTTTTTCTCTCATGATGCTAATGGCTAGAGCAGTTCCCTGTAACTGTTGCCCTCTGGCAGCCCAAAAGGAGACTAAACCAGGCTGCTCTTTACCTGCCCAGCACTTAGGCTGGTCACGTACTGTTCTCCCCACAAGGAGCCTATGTGGGAACAGCTAGGCTATAGCATGGGGACAATGTGAAGGATGTATGCTCATAAAAGATTCTCCTCCTTTGCCTTCCTGTCAACCTGCAAAAAAAATCAAATTCGTCAGCCCTTTGTGTTTGGAAGGAGTTACAAAGAAGGTAACTTTGGGTTCCTTTGGGTTAGGAATGCAACTCCAGCTCTGTTCAGATATTTTGCAATGTTTTTTGGTGTTTAAAAATATTCAACACCTATTTTAAAATTATACCCCATCCAGTCATTAGTACTCTTACTGATTCACAAGTTGCACTAACACCCTACTATGGAACAGAAGAGAGATGTCAAAGATTCTTGACTAGGAGGTTTAACCATGCTATAGCTGCAGCTGATGTTTGAGCAGACTAATTGAAGATGTGTACATCTGCTTGAGTTAAATTAACATACACTTCACTTAAATAGGAATGGATGAACCATAAGAAAATGCATTTGTACGTTTTCTTGGGTAGTATGGTCTTTCCTAGCAAGCAGTCTCAAATTTAAATGAAGTTGTTCAGGGGTATTTTCAAGTCAGTAGTATTCTTCTTGCCACTCCAGGCAGGATAGTATGGGTCTTTTCTCTTTTGCATCTCTTTTCCAGTGTTTCTCCGCTTTTCTTTATTACATCTTTGGGACAGACAGTTCACAGACCACTTGCTTGGTCTGATTTCTACCAATTTGTCTGTTACAGTAGCCACTTGAACAGAGTATCCATACGTCAGACTCAAGAGCCCATCCCCTTTTGATAGCTGGGGATTTCTTACCTGATTCACAATTCTGTGCACAGGTAGTCTGAAACATATATGCTCTGTTTCCCAAAAATTCGCTCTCTGCAGACAAAGCTTACTATAGTTCAACAGAATTTCTTTCAAACTGTGTTGAAGTGTTTAATTGAAAATAATCCATATTCCAGCAGTAGGCAATTAATTTCTGGTTGTAAGGCCTAAGCTCATTCAAGGGGAATCCGAAGCCCTGCACTCCATCACACTAAGTGGATGTGCTTTGCCAAGAATGGAAATGTTCTACATTTTTGTCATTGTATACCATATACAGTGTGAGAAACAAAATCCCATGTCTGATTCCCATCCATATTGCTTAAATGTCATATAGGCACAAGGTGCACAGTCTTTTATTCAGGGAAAACATATTTTTCCCCTTTCAAAATGGACTTACAAAGCAATCACCTCTACTGTTTCATCATTCATGTGAGACTTCCTAATTTCTAAACTATTGCTTATGAGAGTTTGTAGTAACAGATCATTCCTTGTAAAGAATCTTTTTTCTCCTGGTCAGACTGAGGGAAGTGCAAACAAATTTTTTTTTTTCCTATACAATGCTAACTGATTTTCTCCTGTACTAGAACACCACCTTGTGTGATCCTGAGAACTACACCTGAAATAAGAACACTTGGCCAAGACTATAAAAATTCAGCATTATGTTTCGATTTTTTTTTTTCTGATTCATTATCTGAAAAATAGATGGCAGTCCAATTCATTGGCAGCAGACAGGAACTTTATTATATTTGTTAAGAAGTGAGAGACATCAATGTAAATCACCAGATCATACTTGCCAGTAAAAGTGATTTACACACAGAACAGTATGTAAACAGAGATGCTAACACATCAGGATTGCCTGGTATTTGATGGAAACTGAATTGCTTGAGAGAGAAGTGAGGGGGCTGGGGTTTGGGTTTTGTGGGGTTTTTTTGTGTGTGCATCTGAAATAAACAATTTTCCTGCCTGTAAGGCATACATCAGGTTCAGCATAAGGTTGGTACTCCCCATCACATGCAACAGTATGTAGAAAATCAGTAGCGCTGCACAGACGCTCTTGGAGGCTTTTAGGCTGATGTTTCTTAAAAACAACAAAGTTGTTTCCTGAGTAGCAATGAGAAAGGCATGGGACACAGGCAGAGGGAACACACATTCCAGCCAGGGATTCTGTTGCCACAAACGGATTCAGGAACGAGGCATTTCCTACCTACTAGTTTCACTATTTAGTGATTTTAAAGTGGTTTTGGTTCAAGGGCTTCCTATTTAATCCCTTTTCTATTCCTTTAGCTTCCTTCTGTGCTAAGCTCAACATGAAACCACTAAAGAAATCATCTGCCTTTTGAATCCAAAGTATTTCAATGGTTTCCAAACTGGGCAATGCTAGTTTGCAGAGGCTTAGTGTCAAGTAAAGGAAAGACGAAGGAGACAAGTACAGGACTGCATAACAATATATAGCTTGTATTAAGAAGTACCTGAAGGTAAGGAATGCACATGTACCTCAAAAGGTGCTATTCCCTTAGTTCTCATTGAGAAAGGACATTCGTAGATTTTGACAGACACCTGTTCCTGAACTATGTGACCAGTAGGGAGAAACACTGTGTGCTATGAATAAGGAAGCAGGATATGAAAGCAGCGATTAAATTTGCCCTTTTTCTCCATGTTCTGTGTTACAGAGCTAGAGAAGACAGTAGCAAATGCCCTGATTTATTCTTGGGAAGCCAAGAGACACTTGTAGAAAAAGTAAAGTGAGGAAAAAAAAAACCTAAGTAAGTCTCAGTAAAATCAGGCCACTTAAGCCTGCTACAAAATAGTGAAGACTGAAATGCTGAGGGCGAAATGTTACAGGACTCCCAAGCTCATGTGTGGCATAGTGCCCTTTGAGGGCAATGGTATGGTGATCAGGATTGCCTCAATGCTGTAAGTACAGCAAATTTAGTGTAAAATGCAATTTCAAGACGAAACCACCCTGATCCTCAGGGGTTATGAGTCAGTCCTACCCTTTAGGACAGCTGGGAGTTAACATCAACAGGAAACAGAACATCTCAGTGGTAGCTCTTGAGAAACAGGTAACCACATTTGGGTGTACATATCTTAAGCAATTAACAATAAAGCTGCGGGAAGACTTCCATCTCACTGGCACATATACAAAGCAAAATAAACTCTCAACTCCTCTAAAGTAACAGGAGATCTATATTGGAGCTGCTTCTTCTGTCTCTACAGAACACTGAGCACACAAAATATTCCCTTAACCAATTACTATTTAAGAGTGGTGTTTTCCTTTGGCAGAAAGCTAAGTACATAATCATAGCAAAGATTAGTAATCAAAAAACTTGGAAAGCTTGTCTAAGTCAAGGATTTTTTTGCAATGTTTGCTTTGAAAATCTTTCTGGTAATCCTTATAATTTCAAGTAAAAAAATGCCAATCAGCCTTTATAAAACATTTGAAATATGACTGCTGTCAACTGCAATTTACATACTTCAGGAAAGTTATTAAATATGCAAAAAATTAATGTGCCAGTTAAGAGCTGGTATGTTTTCCCCTCAGCTAGCACTAGTCAGTTGAAGAAAGGATTTAGCTTTGCCTGATAAAGCTTACCTTTAGACAGGATTAGGTCAGAAGCAACTATTTCTTAGGAGATTGACAGATTTTATGCCATAAAGTGGCGTAAGATTCATTTCACCAGGCATTGATTTTGCAAGGTATTGAGAGATGCAGAAATGGATTTATGTTTAGAATTAGGTGTGCAGTTAAGTTTTTTTCTGCCCTAAATTGCAGAAAGAAAAAAAAAAAAGTTCATAGCTGAACAATGAGTTCATACCCCATCAAAAAGATGTCATAGTTTACAAGTAGGTTAAAGACTATTTTTTGTTCAAGTTACTTGATAAACACAGCATCTTTACCTTGGACCAATGTAACTTGCAGAATCATAGGCTATCTCAAGTTGGATGGGATCCATAAGAGTCCAAATCCCTGCTCCTCACAGAACTACCTAAAAGTAAACCGTATGACTAAGAGTGTCATCCAGACACTCCTTAAACTCTGCCAGGCTTGGTGCTGTGACCACTTCCCTGGGGAGCCTGTCCCAGTGACCAACCATCCTCTCAGTGAAGAACCTTTTCCTAAGGTCCAATCTGAACTTCTAAGAGATGCATTGCAGAGATGGAATCTAATATTGGTTGAAGATGAGCAAGTCTGGTAGAACTGAGTTTCGATAACCATCTAAATAGCTGTAGTGTTACCACAAGTTGCTGTAAGATCTTATCCTTATAATTTCTGCCTATACTAGGACCTTCTGGGACACTAGTTTCAGAAGTTTTTAATTTTTTCTCTTCCCACCTTAATATTAATTATTATTTTTTACTATTTACATTTTTAAAATTAGGATTATTTATTTATTTATTTAGTATTAAGTAATTATTTACTTGAGAAAAAAATCTGTTTCTAGAAACACTAAGGCGCATGTTTCCAAGTCAGAAGCAATAAATTGTACGTTTCTTTTTAGTCAGGTTCAAGATTGCAACTTTTAAGACTGCACGTATTCTGATGTGACTGTCAAAATAAGTGCTAAAATTCATTTAAACAGAGCTTTTAATTAGCATAGCTATATAACAAAGAAATTAATTCCATTCTCATAGTTCTAGCATATGGAAAGCTCATCAGTTAATGAAAAGTTTTGCTTAAGACAAACTGCAGGGTACTTCTAGTCACATCTTTTGTAGAGTCATCCTGAGAAGATTAATGAAGGGCATTGGGAATCCATGCAGCCTGTTGGCTAAGATTACTTAAATTAACTGGTGATTTTAGAGATTACTTGAGATGATTTTCAGGAAATGCAACTAGTTTCTGAAATAACCATTTCAAAATTTCAGGTAGGACAATCCAAATTGATACTTCTCTACTGTGAAAGTAGTGACCCAGTACGAACATATTACATTCTATTGAATGCAAATAGCTTATTAACGATTTTACTGGGGGGCATGGGAGGCAAGGAATCTTAAAATATCATTGGGACACAGACTCTTCCCTTTCACTATCTGAACTATTAACATAGAGGAGAAAATATTCCATACAAATCTTGCAACTGGAGCACTTTCATACCATATTATAGAGATAGGTTCAAAGACCTGACATTCTACAATGTTTATGCATTATTTCCTGCATATTATAGTTCTGTCCTGAAATGTATACTTAAAAATGTCAAGAACTATAAATACAGGGGAGTAGAAGCACACAACACACACTTTCTTTCCTGATGTTAAAGACTGAATATGAGACATAAGTACAGAAATTGTTTTCTTAAGATATTTCTTAGCATATTAAAGAGGAAAACAAAAGCCTTTTACATAATTGACTACATCTTCTGCAAAGTTCACCAGTGAAAAGAGTTTAGCATCTACAATTTTGGGGAGCCACAGGACACACATGGCTCTTATAAACTAGAAAGAGTTTTGAATCACAGTTCTTTTTAGTCAGGTTCAAGATTGCAACTTTTTGAGCTGGTATGTTTTCATATTTCAAATTACAATTTGCAGCTGTCAGGTAACTGTCAGCTAGGCGTTCTGTATTCTTATGTGAAAATCAGACAAAAGAAATCAAAGAGCAGTGTGAAAATAGAACGTTGCTTTAAGTGCTATTTCTTGGTGAAAGTTAAAAAAATAACAATGAAAACATTAAATCCACAAAATCCTGTGAATATTAAGTTTTTAAAAGGAGCAAACCAATCTGACAGATCAAAATTCATTACAAATACAACAATTCCATGTATAACAGAGAGGTGGGGGAAAAAAAAATCACCAAAACCTAACAAGTGAATGATGCATAGATGGAAGAAAGGATAGGATAATGTCCTTCCACTTCCAGTAGAGGTTTTTAATTGCTATGTAGTGTTGCAAAATGTGAGTTTGTTTTGTGGGGTTTTTGTTTTTCTTGTTTTGTTCTGTTTTACAAAACACCTGTATAATTGTACACTTTGTACCTCGATACTGGAGTCATACTGAAAACATTGTATACATCTAGACTTTAGTAAAGCCTTTGACACCATTTCCGACAGGATTCTTCTGGAGAAACTGGCTGCTTCTGGCTTGGACAGATGTGCTCTTTGCTGGGTAAAAAACTGGCTGGATGGCTGCGCCCAAAGAGTGGTGGTGAATGGAGTTAAATCCAGTTGGCAGCTGGTCACAAGTGGTGCTCCCCACAGCTTGGTATTGGGGCCAGTTCTGTTTAATATCTTAATCAATGATCTGGATGAGGGGATCAAGTGCACCCTCAACAAGTTTGCACATGAAACCAAGCTGGGTGGGAGTGTTGGTCTGCTGGAGGGTAGGAAGGCTCTACAGAGGGATCTGGACAGGCTGGATTGATGGGCTGAGGCCAACAGTATGAGATTCAACAAGGCCAAGTGCCGGGTCCTGCACTTGGGTTACAACAACCCCATGCAATGCTACAGGCTTGGAGAGGAGTGGCTGGTGAGCTGCCTGGCAGAAAAAGACCTGAGGGTGTTGGTTGACAGCCGGCTGAACATGAGCCAGCAGTGTGCCCACGTGGCCAAGAAGGCCAATGGCATCCTGGCCTATATCAGAAATAGCATGGCCAACAGGACTAGGGCAGTGATCATCCCTCTATACTCGGCACTGGTGAGGCCGCACCTGGAATACTGTGTTCAGTTTTGGGCCCCTCACTACAAGAAGGACATTGAGGCGCTGGAGTGAGTCCAGAGAAGGGCAACGAAGGTGGTGAGGGGTCTAGAACACAAGTCTGATGAAGACCGGCTGAGGGAGCTGGGGTTGTTTAGTCTGGAGAAGAGGCGGCTGAGGGGAGACCTGATCGCTCTCTACAACTGCCTGAAAGGAGGTTGTGGCGAAGTTGGGGTTGGTCTCTTCTCCCAAGTAACAAGCGATAGGACAAGAGGAAATGGCCTCAAGTTGCCCCAGGGGAGGTTTAGATTGGATATTAGGAAGAATTTCTTCACCAAAAAGGTTGTCAAGCATTGGAACAGGCTCCCCAGGGAGTTGGTGGAGTCACCATCCCTGGAGGCATTTAAAAGGCACGTAGATGTGGTGCTAAGGGACATGGTTTATTGGCAGTCTTGGCCATGCTAGGTTTATGGTTGGACTTGATGATCTTAAAGGTCCTTTCCAACCTAAATGATTCTATCATTCTATGATTCTATTTGTCATTTGTATGGAAAATTATACTGTGACTGTACATATAAACTTAATGCACGCACAGAATGCACATGAAAACTAAGCACTGAAGCTGAGCACTGGCAGTTTCTTATACCATATTCCAGCAATAGCTCCAGTTCTATGCAAGTTAAGCCAGTGGACCTGGAGGAGAAGTGCTTTTAAACCATTGCCTGCATAAATTACACAACCAACATGCTGCCAGATTAGCACATTTAGTAAGTTCTCCATTGCCCTTAAACAGCAAATTAGCTAACTTGCTAATGATGACTGATTCAGATTCAGAAGACCTTTGTAGGTATGTAGTCTGACAGCCTGCATAAACACAAGCCATAAAACTTACGTGCATTAGGTTCTGCATTGAATTTACCACATAGTTTAACATACTACTTTTTAAAAATAAGACACACTATCTAATTGTTAAGAAAGTCTATGTGAACATGTGTGTGTTGGGATTGTTTTTGCAGGGAAAGGAAACAATATATAAATTTAAGGAACAAGCATTTTCATCTGACCCAATGAAGTCCTTAAGTAAAACCTCTTTTTAGAAGAAAGTCATTAGTATATTCTATGATGAATTCTGTCGTTCTCCTGCATCAGTCAGCATCATTGAGGTGCTGTGTCCTGCTACTTACCTCCTTTATATATTTTTACCAGGCGACAAAGGGAACTATTCTGCTTGGACAAGACTTCTCTCACTTTCAGTTTCCACTTCCCACAAATACTACAGTAAAAAGAAACAGTAAGCAGGCCAGATGTCCATCTATTAAAACATGGTTTATCTTGAATGGCTCCATTGTGCCTGACAGGAACTTTCTGGGTTTGCAGACTTGTCATCAAGATCAGCAGCTGGCTGTTGGCCTCTGAGTTTTTGAGAAGATGAAGTCTGAAGTCACCAGAGTCGGGTTTGCACACTAGCAACTAAAATACCTATTTTTTTGCTCAACACAAACATATTGGGAGAGTGACAAAACCAAACAAATAAAAAACCAGGGAGAAACCTGGGGAAGATGAGTAGTTGCATTACTCCTCTTTCCTCCTGCCTCCCACTGTAATTTCTGGGCAATCTATGCCACTTTCTATAGCTAAATTACAATTTAGGGAATTGTTTCACCATTAAAAATGCTGAATCATCTGTGCTGAGACAGGTCTATCACTTAATAGTGACACAATTTGGGAATAACTTGATGTAGCATTTAACCCACCATTTCATGTGGTTTGGCTAGGATAAATAAGGGATAGACAGACAGCTTTGCTCTTTGCAGTATTTTAGGACATATGCGGTTTAGCTAATAATCCTGACTTCATTCTGTGTAGGAAAAAAGCTTGACTCATCAGTACAAGCTGAACACAAGATGTTCAAGACTGCGATGGTTATGTTTGTTTTGCTAGTTACTGCCCCTGTAGACTTACTAGAAAAGATGTGTTTCTCACAGATTTCTACCAAAATTCACAGTATTCTGATGGAGTATTTTGTCAGCTCTATGTAGCAATTGCTTGTGAAAACTGAGATAGATAACAGATTTACTGACAGTTTTTAATCTTAATCTCAGAGGGACAAAGGCTAATTAAATGCTGCTGCAAGACAAGATTCAATGTCGGCCAAGTATCCTTTCAAAACCAGCATAGGATGGAAGGCTGCTAGACAAAACACATCTATTTGGCACTCAAGAAATGAGGACATCCTCCAGGTTAACAATGCGGTAAACCCTTACTTTTGATAGTTTCTGAAAGGAATAGGCTAGAGGATACAAGGATGATCGTATTGTTTTTTCTGTAATAGCTGACAAGCTACTAAAATGCAGGATGACAACCAAAACTCTGATCAGTTCTTAGTTTCTCTGATACACATCAAGGCTTTAGCATGTCTTCAAGCTCACTCTGTCCTTCACAGCCCAATTTAACACTAAAACCTGATTTTGGACCAGACAATTCTAAAAACAAAAGAAAAGAACCAACAAGCCAAAAACAGAGCCTGGAAACAGAAAACATAACCCAGGGATTCTTACAACTGGTGTTAGACAACAGTCATGATCTTTCTTGTGCTTTCTTTTGACAATAAAATAATTTTTCCCCTTGCTTAGTGGCAGCACCAGACAAGGTGGAAGAAGAATGTTCTGCACTCAGCTTCTCCTGGTTATGATGATCTTCCAGGAACGACAGAGATGGATTTGGTCCTGAATCTCTTACTTCTGACGACAGCTTTCACCAACACCCCATTCCAGTAGGGGCAAGCAGCACCAGCAACCCATAGCAGCTTCACTGCTTTTCGGTTGGCAGAATCCTCTTCCCCACTGATGGCTACAGGGTATATCCTGCTCTGGTGTTTACTTCAGGGTGTGTTCCTGTGCTGGGCTTTGTGCATTTGCTGTCTGTGCTTAGCACAGGAGGTAAGTAAGACTAGGAAGATTTTTTTGACGGTTAAAAAGTTTGAGGGGTGGTGGACCTCACTGTCACCAAGGTAGAAGCCACCCCGGCTTTCAGCTGGGCTGACCCTGCAGTTTGCCATAAACCCCCAACACTAGACCTTAAATTTCAGAGCAGGTATACCACGCCAGGCTTCCCAGTTCACGTCAACACACGACCTGAGCCATTGGGACTGGTGCATTTCTTGAATGCATGTTCTAGTTTTGAAGTGCTTAATTGTGAAAGCATCCAAGTAAGGTCACTTTTTCACTTACACAGCATTCAGATGGAGGTGGCTCTGGATTTTAGTGCTAATTATGTTTAAGTCTTGTTTTAAATGCAACAAAAGGCTAAAGCATAGAGCCACAGATTCACCACAAAACTACAACTTCTCAGATCTCTGGTTCAATTGAGCTCAATGCTAAGACAGTAAGGATTTCTCTCCTTTTTCCCAGGTTTGTGTAAACAAATCATGATCATGAATCATTTACACAGCACAAGGGTAAACCATTTCATTAGTAAAGGACACTAACACCCATAAACGCCTTTTTTTTTAGCCTTTATTTAGGGGCTTAAGCACAAGTTTATAGTGACTTTTCCAAAACTATCTGTGTAGGGACTTGCCTTTCCTCCCATGTCTCTTCTGGAACAAGTGACCCAGGCAAGACAAAGCAGAATTGGCCCTGTGACATGTTGAGGTAAGAGAGGTGTCTAGAAGAAGAAAAAAAAAAAAAAAAGTCTTTCCACTTCTAAAGTTATGAGTGAACCCTGGCAGGCAGAAGGCTTTTTATTTCATGCAATCACTCTTTTACTACACTTCTAAAAATCTACTATAATTCTTCAAAAGCACCATTACACAACACTAAATACTGTAAATCATGTGTGGTTTACAAGTGATAAAAGAACAGGGAGGTTATATAGACAAATTAAATGGGAATTGTTTGAAAGGAAGTTCACAGCACTTTTCAAATATCTTCCTGGTTTAAAAATAACTCTTCCATTAGCTTCAAAGAAAAAGGACCATGACATCTGCATTCATTAGCTCTACACAAAGTACCAAATAACTTCAATACTATGCAATTGTTTAAGTCTAAGGCACAGAACAAAACAACAGCCTAGATTCTATTTTCGGCAAAAAACGTGTATCATTTTAAGCTCACATAAACAAGTAAATGGTGAAGTGAATGAAAGTGTGCTAGGAATATGACTGCTGGTAATGGCAGATAACACTACTTATTTAAGTTTATTTGAAATTGTCCTGGGATGGAAATAGTTTAGAAATATTGCCTAGAAACCCTGCTGTTAATCTTTGAAAAACACTGTAAAAATATACTGGTATGTCAGATAAACAAAACTACAATTTTCTTTTTATATGCTATGAATACTAAGAAAGTTTGCAGAAAATATATAATTTGTGGGGATTTTTCTTCTCACACTTCATATAGGAGGCTCATTTCAATGTACTTAAACATCTATGAGGTAAAGAGAATAATGATCTTTCCTCTGCTAACTCTTCTGTGCATATATTTAAATTGTGTAGTCTATTTGTGTAGTCTATGTTAAACACCTTCGCTGCTTCTTTAGCATGTGAGTTCTTCGAAGTCATATGATGTGTCTCCCCAGAGAAGTAAAATTATCTGCACTTCTCTGAGAAGGAAATGAAATGGAGACATTTAGAAGTATGCAGCTGTGCTTAGAATCGAACCTCAGTCTCCTGAGTTCCAGCCTAATGTGTTAATTGCTACACAGCAATTAAAAGCAGTATCTCATACACGACAGACCTTCTTCTATCTAACATCAAAATAAGGTTAAAAAAAAGAAGTAATTAGTACTGTAACAAAGTATTGCACTATATCAGTATACCTACCAATACTCACTATGCTTGAGGACTGAAGGCCTTCAGAGGAGGGCAAGCAAAAAAGGCTAGGATCCTCACTTAAGTTTCTACTGGAGTCCTCCCTGGTGTAAGAAATAAACACAGATGACAACCTTCAAGCAGCCCAAAGAATCTGCATAAATCGTATCAACTGAGTTTTATCTATTCTGATTAAAGTTGAACATCTCCAACACATTTTCCCTAGTTAACATATTCCAATAGATCATACGTTAATATATTGCATTGCCAGTGTATCTCTGCAGTTTGGCATTTTAATAGTAGAAATACCTCAAGATGCCTTGGTTTCATTATCTTAATATTAGTTATTGTTTGAAGATAATTGTGAAGACCACTACTCCATGAAGAAAGCCAGGGTTATCATTTTTAATTGCTGTTATTGGGAGGCTCACAACATACTGTTTCACATTGTGCAACCATATGTCCTAAGACAGAAGCACAAAGTCAATGCTGTGACATATTCCTAGAAATTTCTTGCACATAGGAAAAGCAGGGATATTAGAAAGAATCAGAAATCCTTCAAGACTGTTCTCAGCTGGAACTAGGTCAGTGCATGACAGCTCTTGATTAACATTCAAAAGTTTAAAATAGCCCCTACTATTTTTTCCCTGAATCTCAAAGATCATTCTGGAATAGCATGAGTTGACACTACAGGAAGAAATCACACTTTCCTGCAAAGAGCAGAAGCTTCTGACTAGTTACAGATCTATTTTTCCAAAATCTGTGGGTGTCTGAGCTTGGCATTTCCATTCTAAGCTCATCTTGGGATGAAAACTGCACTAAGGAGGACAGACAGACATGGCAAATGGAGTACAAGGAAGAGCAGCAAGAACTCCAGCTTGCTTCAAAACTTACTGCACATGCTGGTTCACTTTCCACGAGCCACTGCATCTCAGTACTTAGTGTCACTTTGCCTAACAACCTAGCCTTGTCTAAGTTGTAAACATGAATATCTAAATAGTCAATTAATCTAGGCTGACATCGCTCTATCAAATGGTAGAAGATGTATTCTGACTTCTAGCAGCCTTAAAAAAACTGGTCTATTACACCACCAGAAGTAAATCATAAGGCTTAGCATAGTAGCTTCTGCAAAGTAGCAAACATTGGAAAACTCAGCTGGAGAGTGTAAGAGAGGAGGAAGTTGTGTTTTGCTTCATTTTTTCTGTTGTAATATGAGAAATCAGAATTTCCCACTGTTTAAATGGCCATAAATAGAATTACAGTTATAAAGCCTCTAATCAGAGAACACTGTCCCTCTTTGTCCCGCTCTCTTGTGATCAATGTTAAAGTGGGGAAGAAATGGTAGTTGTACATACTGTAACTATAATTAAGCCCAGTAATATGCTGCCAACTCAGCACCATAGATCTGATTTTACTGGTGCACAAATGTACGTTAATTTGTTAAAGAACCATTTTGACTTACACCAAACAAACACTGCTGTTATAAGTATTTCAGGGCAACAGCTAGTTTCCGATGAGGTCGCTACACTTAGGCCTGGCCTGACCAGCCTCGGTACAAGATTAATGCAAACTACCAGTCCCTTGTGCCATCCTTGTAGTAAGGCCTGTATGCATAGCAAGTAACCAAAGTGATAATATTTGAACCGTATCATCTACATCCAGCTGAGAGTCCTAATATGGTTAAGTTTGACATAATGAGCATAAATTTTGCTGAAGTTTGTCTCCTTCCTCCATGTTTACAACGATATAGTTGTCTTACAGGAATAAGACCAGCTACCACCTCAGCTGCTCCACGAATTCTTCCAGCAGCTGTTGAGAAGGCCAGTTCTCCCCTCAGTGAACCCTAGCTGACATCAGCAAGGGTTACTGTTGTGAGAAACCAGCTCTGGTTATAGAATAATCACATCCCAGTCACAGGTGGAGAGATCGCTAGATAAGGACAGTGACATCAGCTAGCCCATTTAAACCTCTAAGGTGTTTTACAAAGGACAGCTAGGGAAACAAACCACATGGAATGACAAAGTGGACATATTGTTTGATGGTTTAGGAAGAAAGCAAATGAGACATCACCTCATTACATCTTGTATGACAAGACTGAGCCATATCTAATGATTCTTTCTTGCCACATTTCTGAACTGCTAAAGAGAACTGGATCTCACCAGCCTGCTCTCTTATCCATGGTAACCTTCAATCCTGCTTAAAATGCTATTAGGATACCACGTAAACCATGATATTTAAACAGCATTGATATAATTGCTATTTATTGTACTGCAGCCAACAAGCTGTATCTCCCTGGGCAGTAGAGAGATAAGCTTTTTGTTCCCATTCGTCTTGTTCACCAGTAGCAAGTGGATATCCCAAAGTCAAGAATAGCGAGAGTATGGTTGGGAATATGGATGTGCTGCAGCAGCATGTTAGAGTATCTGAGTTACATAAGCTTTTATGGTGAACATTTTCCAAGGACATGCACTTGAATTCTTTTTCCCAGTCATGTTCTACACATCTCAATTTAACTTGGTTTCCCATGGTAGCTTCAGCCAAAACACAGAACAAGTGTATGAGTGAGAATGTACAAGAATATGTTCATCCATTTTTTGAGTTTAAGAGGACTAAGTGAAATGAACGTTTCTCTCAATCCCTTCTCAGAAGGGATCTGCCACAACTCACAGATGACTGAAATTTAACTTGAAATTTTTTTGACTCTTGCTATTCAAGCCACACCTCACAAACAGCTACATAACTGAAATATGGGCTAGACCCTCTGTGTACTTCTTAGAATCCATAAGGTAATGCTAACCGAGATGATGGGAAATTTAAAACATCCTTTGCCTCTGATACAGCAGAGCTATGATACTGCCTTTTAACAGAAGTATGTGTGTTTGAGTTGACAAAACACCATGAAGAAACTTGAATAGAAGAAAACTTCACTGTTGAAGGTCTTCAAGCATCCTGCACGATTACAAGTTATTTCGAGTTGTACTCCTAACCCAATTAACAAACTACACACAAAGAGTATGTACTGCATATATGAGAACACTGACAGGGATACATCACTGTCAGCCCATGAAACTTGGTTGTTACATTGACCATATCAGTTTGTGACCTTGTTCAGCAGCACTTTTTTCCCCATGCTGTGCTAGTGAAGCAAGAAATATACCTTGAAGTTTCTAATGCCACTTTTGATATCTATTAACTGTCCTCAGTTAAGGGATGCAATAGGTGTAAGAATATTTGCCCCACAGTAAAATCTGGGCTTACCCCTATTTTATCAAAGAATCTGCACAACTACTGATTTTAACAGACTCAGGTTTATACCCCAAATATTGCAGTTTTGTGGTGTATTTGGACAACAAACAGGGCTTCTGAGCTTCCGTGTTCTGGCTTTGAAAAGTCTTTGTTCCTTTTAGATAGTCAGAAAGCTTGAAAGCATACTATCAAAGCCCCACTCCCCCACTATACATCCTTCACAATACCTCAATAGCCAAGAGGTTGCTTCAAAATACGGCTTAATGGAATGTCCAAGTAAAGGAAGGTTGATTTAAGGGAGTGAAACATTTAAGAATTAGACATGAACTGATTTGAGCTGATCAGTTTCCATCAGTTCATTCAACATTTACCAAGGTAGGATACTTAAAACAGTATGAATGAATGTTCTGTTCTTTCATGAATTTCAGGTTAACATGAAGAGAATTGTGGAGTTCCACTGAAGTCCTGAAACACACATAATTTTTTAACCATTACAGTTTCTGAAAGAAGCAATTTGTAATAATCAGGGAAGAGTCTAAAGTCCATTTGAGAAGACAGCCATACATGCATGTTATCGGGGGATTGTATTTGAAAGTTTTATTTACAGGATGCTATTCTGAGCCCTTTGACATCTCTGGTGAAGATACACTACACTTTACAGTGCAAATCTGCTCTCTAGTGGCAAAAAATTACCACACCAATTTTACAGAAAATCCTTAATCCTAATGTAATGAAGTCAATTCATTGTTGTTTTGCAAGAGTGGGTAATCAGGGGGGAAAAAAAAAAAATAAAAGAAATAAAAATTTGAGTGACTGAAACTAAAAGTATGTAATTTTGTTTACACCTGATAATTCTAGTTCATTTCTCTGGCAGCACCAGATCAATCTTTTTTAATACAGACTTACAATATATTTGAAGTATGCTGGGTAATCGCAAGAAAAAATTTAACCAAAAAGAGCTAATTTACTGCTGGTGTGAATGGCGTAGAGTTTTATCGGGTTCAAATCAGCAAGCTTGAAAGCTTATAAGACTGGAATGTCAAGTCTCAATGCACATGCACGTTATTACTCGTCAGTAACATTTCTTTCCTTTTAAGCTAGGAAGTAACCAGAGAAATAGGAGATAGCAATGTCATTAGATCATTCTAATCATTTCCCAGCTACATCTTTCCTTGCAAAAGTTTTCAAGAGAAAAAAAGACTAGGAAGAAATAATGCACAATTGAATTTACAGAGTCTACTCATTTCACATTAGAGACTTGTAAACTTTATTATTAGCTCCTGAAATCATGATTGTTTTTAGATTAGGCTGAGTAGTACAACCCTGTCTCGCTTTTCAGCTACTTCATTCTTCATTTTACTAATTCACACATAAATGGGTGTTCACTTATGAGCACTGGTAGATCAAACTAGAGTAGAATAGCTAAATTGGCCGTGACTCCCACATGTCAGTACGTGGCTGAAATACATACATCGGTTTAGGAATGAACTGCCAGTTTCCAGCACAGGAAGTAAAGGCTACCCAAAACTGGTCATTTTAATATGCAGAACTTCAGCAGCAGCTAGGTCTGCATTTTCTGCACAGAGAGGAGGTTGATGACCAGTTCTGCTATAGCCTCCCATATACCTGATACTTGAGAGCATATTGGCAAGATAAAATTTAGTTTTACGAGGACTTAAGAGCATTTAAGTGACTTAAGAAATATTTGGAGTTCTTATACCAATGTATTTGTATGATATTTGGTGGATTTCTCAGATTTCAGCAAAAGAAGGATTAAGAAAAGTGGAAAAAGAGTGGACTAACACATAAAATGAGGTTGTACTTCATTACAAACAGAGCCACCTTAGAATACAGTGACTTTCTTAATTTCCAGCCCTCAAACCTGGGAAGATAAGGCAGACCAGCAGCTTTCTGAAACTCTTTTTAGGCACTGCAGTGAAAGGTTGATATCAGTAGAAGACCTAACTCTGGATTTTCAAGACAGAAACTCATTCAGATGTGCAAATGCACACAGCTGCATAACCTATGCACCTGCCGGTCAAGAACACCTATATGTAGCTAATCCTTTAGCACTTTGCCCCCTGCTTTGTTTTTGCACTGCAGTAGCGCACAATAGTTCCTGGTTGTGCATTGACTCTTCTCATACTGTAACTAGGCAACTGCTCTGTCTAAAAAGCAGTTGATCCTTGCCCCAAACAACAAGCAATCTAAGGGACCCATGTGACATCAGCTGAATATAATTAACAGAGTGTGGGAGACAGACAGACTGGTCTGCACATAACAGAAGCCGTCACAGTGCAGCAGCTGCTTAACTAGCAAAAACATTCTACGCTAGCACGATGCAGAGGATGATCTGCTGGGGGATTTAGAGGAGGCAACAAGGATGTTTTGTGTTTGTACGAAGATCCTTGCTCCTGGCATTTTGCAGTACTGGCAGATTCCTGTTATGACCAGATTGCTGTACAAAGTCAGTCAAAGTTCTGTGTGAAGCAGACACACTTACTTTGTTCTGCGTACAGAAAAAAAAGTAGTTACGGGAAACTAGTGCCTGAGGAAGCAAGCTGTTCAGTTCTGCAAGAACAGGACACCTTGTTGTTCTGTCCCACACGTACCTTAGATGGGCACTGTACAAGCTTCTATTGCTACTTCTACCCACAGTGTTATTCTACAGCGTGAAAAAAATATCTGCAGTACTGAAGTCAAACCGAGTTTGGCTCAGGACTATGCTACAATATAAAGAGATACCAATTCAACTTAATTCAACTTAAATCCAGAAATACTTAGATCAGGACTGATGTTAAATTCTAAGACACAAGTTTTTAAGAAAATTTGAGACAGGCGTTTTTAAGAAAAACTGAAGATCATTTCCTATGGAGTCTGTTCTACAAAACAAACAATTCAGATAACTTACCTGATTTTTCCAATTGGACTACCCAGCACAGTTAAGGTGGTAAGGAAACAGATGCTGTTCCCTGGCTAATCTGTGTATGTACACATGGTATTTGTACAAGGAAATCTCATACCTCGCCCTCTGATCTAGTTCAGTTCCAAATTACACAACATTACTTTTTTTTAAAGCAAGAATTGCCACTTCTGCTCACACCCTCTGATAATGAGATATTACTACTTTACATTGTTCCTTTTGCATGATGTTGTTTAAAAGCACTTGCATAACCATAAAAGATTTGTATAACCAAAAAAGACTGTCCCTAGCTAAGCCAGTCCAAAATTAACACATTTTTAAATCACTGCATCACAGGTGTAGTTTCCAACAATTATGAGGTTAGTACTGATATAACCTGATGCTAGTAGGAAGCATTGGGTCAGACATACTTGCACAACTTCTAGAAGACTTGAGAAAATAGAGGCAAAGCAGTGTTGCTCACAGCATGACTAACTGCAGAAATTGCTCAAAACATCCTTGGCTAATCTTTTGCAGGAGGTTAAAAAGAAAAGTAATTAGTGTGCTGGAAGATACATATTTATGCAAACTAAGCTTTTATCTGGGGACTAAGCTGTCATAAGACATTTGTATTAAACGGTGAGGGGTGATCATCAAAAGCAGAAACATTGAATACTGGGGAAGGGAGGGAAGGCCTTGTGGTTAAGATAACATGCCTCACAGCAGGACAGTCAGGAATTAATTACTAGCCACTAGGAAGAATGTAGGGCAGTATGTCAGATACAGGAATTATATTTTTCCAATGAAATAGTGTCAGCATTTAATCCTTTCTGGCTTGATCTCCCTCCCTCAATTAATTCTTTTTAATTTTTAAACTATTATCGAAAAATTGCTCTTGACAGTATAATATAATTGGTAATTTGATCAAGGATAAAGATGATAGTTTTGGTGCGTTCCTTGCTTTAGGACATTCATGGTTACTGTCTTAGAAGAAAATACAAAGCATGTTTCATAGGAATGGAAAACTGCCTTGACCATCTAAACCCGAAAACTGGGCCTGGAATTAGATACAGCTTGGTTTTCATTCTGGTCCCCACTCATTACCAAAACTGAACTTTGGCAACTGCATTTTTTTTTCCTCCACTTTTCCCCACCCAAGTAAAATTTTTACTAATTCCTTGACTAGAATGTTGATCAATAGTGCTAAAAGGAAAAATAACCCAAATCTCCCGCTCCTGGGGAAAAAAAAAACCAAACACAAAACAAACCAAAAACCCAAACCCACCCTACCCCCCAATAAAACCCCCAACCAAACAATAGCAATGAAAATCAAGAAAAACTATTAGTTTATATTAAACTTAAATGTGTTAAACACTCAAAAAGTTTCTGTAACTTGAATAATAAAAACCAGCTGAGTAAATTATTCTTCACATGTTAAGTTCCCTCTTCAACAGTCTATTTCCCTACCTACAACCTTTCCACAACATCAGTGCATCTTTCTGTTTCAGCACTTTGCAGCCCCCCTCAGAAATCACCTGGAGAAGACCACCTTTCTATTGCTTCTGTGTTGTCACTCAGCACCTATGCTCACTGTGTCTGAGCTCCTGCTAGGGCTTAAAACAGCATGGCTAACATCTGCCATATGTTGTTTGTACTTTCATCTTTCCCCCAGGGAGGAAACGTGCCATAAAGAGTTCTGTTTTCAAGAGGACTTGCTTTTGTTGTTGCGGTTTTTTTGTAGCACATGTGGAAAATTAACTTATCAGAGCTTTGGCCCAAAAAAAGGGAAATTCATTCAGACTCAGCCTGAGAAATATCGCCAAGTCAGCTATGTTCCCTTTGTGGGTGGCAGAGCACACCTCAAAAGCCTCCGGAGCACAACTGCAGTATTACCTTGTGGCTGGGAGGTGGTCTTATCCCCACCCACAGGAGTGTTGAACCCCAATACACTGAGTTTCATGAGAAAATGCAGAGACGCACAATTACATCAGTATTATAGATACTTGGTGCAACGCACCAAGTAGTGACATGTTCAATTTCTGAGCTGTATTAAGGTTAAGATCTATGCTTAGTGTTTATCATAGTCTAATTTTGTGGTGCATGCAACTTCTTTCTGTCACTAATGACTCATCTTACTTACACAGGAAATACATTTCATCGCAGCTGCCATCTAGCAAGACCAACGTCTAGCAAAAAGGGGGCGCGTGGTGTTCTGAACCTTCTCCTACACGGTTTTGGGTTTTGTGGTTTTTTAAACAAACAGAGCCAGCCCATACTGTTCAGAGCATTGGTATCATTTTCACATTTTTTCTGATCCCTGTGATTATTTTGTTTAGCCTTCTCTGAAATTGCTTTAGCTAGCTAAGCTTAAACTGTTCCTGACTGCCAATATTTTCATGGGAAAAGCACATGAAATGCTGTTACAATTGTGATAGTGAATACACTGACGATGTGTTACACTGGGAATCAAAAGATATTTAAAAAATCCCTATGGCAGGTGTGAGCAACATAATTCTTTTTAACGTCTTGGTTTTGTCTTTACAGTAACTTGTTTATCTCTTGACTTTTAGGTTAAATGCCCTGATTAATAGGAATGCTTTTATATATGCTTTACTTTAATACTTTATACTTTAATAGGAAATGCATATTCTTAGCCCTCCCAAAAAGTAAACACCATTAAAAAAAGGAAAAGTATGTCTGAAAGAAGTTTCAGCAGCTGCCTCGTGATAGACACTGCGGTACAGATTTTTTGAATGGAAAACTAACATAACTGTGTCATCTGAAAGTTATATAACTGCAAATAGGCGAGGTGCCAGGAATAAATAATACATTGGTTTTCCAGTGAAATGTCAGTGTGCCCTGATGTAAAATCCCTCTGACAATTGCCCTGACAATGCCCTTTCCACACTGAATAGATTTAAGAAAAGTTTGTCAGTATTACTGTTGCCTTTTAGCCATTGATATATTTGCTAGGGACTGGCTCAAGACTATTAACCAATTCTATGCAAGTAGCCTATATTTTAAAAATAATTCGGTTGTGATGGGACGACTGCCAGGTCAAACCCAAACTGGTAACTCCCTGGTCCTGCCGTTCACTCGCAGTGCGCAACTGTTCCATGCAGGAGCCTTCCAGGGTTAGGCTAGCACCTTGCTTGGCTGAATGAAAGGACTTTCAGGATTTTTAGGGACTGCAACAGCTATGCCAAAGAACATAACCAACACTTCAAACAGTTCCTAAAGCATCTGGTCCTTCTTACAGCTCTGAGGTGAATGAATCAAGAAATAAGATCTGATTTTCCAGCAACCCCATCTTGCCTTCTTGCTGCCCTTTCCTAACACATGCACGAAAACAAGCATACACACACACACACACAAAAAAATCCTCAGATCTTTCCTGGAGTCTGGGATAAATGTGTAAGGTAAGCACAATGGCCTCTCTTATTTTCACTTTCCTACACTATTGCATGAGCGCTAGCGTCAAGTGGCTTCAGTGCATCACCTCTGGCTGGCAGCAGATGTCCCCTTGTGCCCATCCCTTTGCATTTGTAAAAAAAGCTAGCAGTTGCAAAATTAGATGAACAGTTTTAATCTGTGGAACAGCATAATTTTTTTAACTTCACTTACTTCCACAAAGGTCTGAGAATATGCAAAATATGTTGCTTCTGTGTTTTTGTAAATGCAAGACTGAAGGATCAAGAGAAAACAACAAATTCTGTGAATCTCAATACAGTTTTTACATTATGCTTTTAAACAAAGAAAATTAGGATGATTATTCTTAGTTAACTTTGCCAATTGACCACAAAAATCATGAGTTCATCCATAAAAGACACTCCACTGGGATTTCTTAGCTGGGATTTAAATATATTTCCCCTTTAACACATAACTTGGTTTTTGTAACTGGGCACCTAAATATCCATTCTCAGATCCTGGTTTTGGCAGGTTACAGATCTAAATCAGAAAGCAAGTAAAATAATTGGAAAATTTTGGATTTGAGGTCTCGTACTTGACCCTGTATTTCTGAGGGTAGCAGAATTAATTTCTGAATGTGCACTACTTTAAGTAACCATAAGTTCACAGCTTTGGATACTAGAACACTACAGCTCTTCTAAGTTAGTGGGAGCAGGAGTAATCCTCTTGAGTCAGTTACAGCAGACAGCCACTGTTAGCTGTTGGACCTACTTCAGTGGAGTTAGAGAAATTTACCTCACTCACCAAGAATTGCTTTGGTGGCGGGGTCTCACGCTCTAGCCAATAATGATGTTCTTTCAAACCCTGCAATGCACTTTTGCAGTCTTAGGGACAACAATCTGATACAGAAGTTTTGCACAAGTTTCTCTATGAGGCAATACAAGTGCGGTTATGGGGGGGAAAAAGGCCTTGTTTCTGTAGCTAGCCACACATGTCCAATTTTGGTTAAAATATTTAATAGAAAAATCACTTGGAAAATGTACTGTAATTTTGCAAATGTTTTTTACACATTTGTTTCTCCATATGGAATAAAGAAATGCGTCTGGGAATGCTGGTACCACAACTCCAAATTCTTATTGTCTCGCTCACTTCCTGATGAGATCCATACACAAAAAGCCTTGAAATATGCATTGACTGTAAAAACTCTTGTTGCACAAGCCACCCATTTCACGATAAGACTGCTGGGCAATTTGACAATGTATGATTCTCGTTTCACCATCTGTGCTTGGAGCAGAAGGGAATACAGGTAATGTTACAGCATCACAAAACTGTACACAGAAATCCAAGGAACTACTGAAGGAAAAATGCTGCAGAATCTACCTAATGGTTTTCTTTTATTTCTACATAAATAGAGGCACAATCCAGAGAATCAGACCAAGACTTTTTACCTCCCAGGTACAGAAGGAACTAAGATTTTCTTAGAAGTACCCCTAAATGTTCTCAATGGTTTTCTCTTTTTGAAGAAAAGTAAATGTGTTATAATTGGAAAACACAGCAAACCTACCAGGTTAGAGAGTGACTGGAATACTTTAGTTCCTGTTGTGATAGCAACCATCAGAGCTGATAAAGTTGATCAGCTTCTCACATAGAAATTTAGCAAAAAGCATCTTTTTCAAGAATGAAGCATTTATCAGAATTTTTTCCAGATTTCTTCCCCTCCCCTAAAGAATCAAGTATTTGCATTTGCATCAATCAGTGGTCTCTGTTATTGATATTAGTCAGAGAAAGTCAGCTCACCTTTCACATTCTTCTCTATTTGATAACCGCACAGATAGTGAACATATTTGTCCTTTCCTGTCTCCGGGAAAAATAAATCAGAATCTTTGGAGAGCTGTTCCATTTTGTTATTATGTTTAAGCAAAGACCAACTGATTGTGTGGGAGAAGTATGTGGAGGGGTTCTCAGTCACTTTATTTCCTGGCATTATCATTTTATCCAGTTTATTTTATCTTTTAGATGTCAACTGCTTACAATCACTTAGTTTTCTGAAACATCTGCAGTGACTATGGATGCTTAATAATGGAGATCACAGTTTGTATTCCAATAATCGGCTATGAAACAGCAGCTGAATAGGGAACTATGTTTTTACTCACTCGGGTAAAATCATATGGTTTAAAAGCCAGGTAAGAATTTCAGAGCTTGAAAGAGCATTGCTCTATCAATTCAAAAACGCTTTCAGCCACATCTGTTCTGAATTGCTAGCAGTTATGTTGCCATTCTCTGGGTAGCAAACATATGCAAGGTGTTGCCTGTCAGACTTGACTAGCTCTGCCAACATATACACACACATTTTACCTATAACCACAAAGAATTTCAGCTTGTGTTCTGGTATGCATTACATGGATCTGTAAACACTACATTGCCTTTCTATGCTTCATCAGACTGGCAAGAACGATGAGTTGGCAAAGGACTACTTGTGTTTTTCTGGCTGAAATTTAGATGATTCTTTTACATGCAGTTTTACAAATACATCTTCAAGGGAACAAACTCCATGGTGAAAATCATGCATTAAAATGCTGAAGTTACTATAACTTATCAAACTTCTCTCTACTCTGATAACACCATCTGAAGTCTCCTGTTTCTACACTAGTAAGAGTTCTACAATCACACACTGCAGACTAGACAGTTACCATTAAAATGCAGAACCACCTAGAGAGCAAAGGGGCTGAACTGAAGAAAACCCAACCAAACAGAAAAAAAACCACCAGCAGCTGTAGAAGGTGTTGCAGACTCAGTGAATGCATTAGTAATTAATGTTTGCTACAGTCAGCACAATGGAGTTACTGAGAGCACTGAATATTCTGCAGACCTTAGTGAAGAAACCCAGTCATTAAAGAGAAAAACAAATATTAAGTTCCCATAAACAGCTCAACCTGCTCTCAAAGCTCCTGGAAATGGTTTGTGAAGATTTACAGCTTGCTTAAAACTTGAAATAAACATTCAGCCTGCAGATGTTAAGACAACATGGGATACTGAAATACTTTAGTGCTCCACGGTGTTACGTGGATGCAAGAAGCTACCATAAACTGAGCCATGTGCACCACAATGAAGGTATGATCAAGAGATGTTTTTGATTTCAACAAAATCTGCAACTGTCTGCCATCATTTCATTCTTCCTATGGCCAACAAAAATAGCACCTACACAGAGCACAACTTCATCCCAGTTTTGATCTGAGTTCTGCAATATTGCAGGTCTGAAAAAGTTCAACAGTTCTTTTCAATTTTTCATCAGAAAGATTTGTTGGCAATTAACTGTGGAAGAATGAGGAGGATAAATCTGTTTTTAATCTTTAAATGTGATCTGCTACATGAATGGATTTAACGTGCATTAAAATTTAAGACAAGGAACTGGCTTTGTGGTACTTGATGTAAAGCCAACTCATTAAGGCTGGTGCTGGAACATAGGTATCTACTGCATTTCTTTGTATCAAGAGGACAAAATTGCCATTTTAATCTTAAAACTGCAGCTTTAAATCCAGTACACAGTGTTCCTATAAGGTGTACTGCATCTAGACCACACTCTAAACCTGAAATTTTGGGGAACACTTACAGTCACGGTCCAGTGCAGGAAAGAGCTTATTTCTGATAGGGACACAATCATTCACAGGCTCTGTGTAAGATCTCTTTTGAAACTGAAGTGGAAGGTAGCCATCTACTTGTAACATCATGACTGTGCAATTGCCTATTCATCTGCCTATTCTTTGCAGGCAAATGAAATCTACAGTACACACTCCTCCATTTTCAAAAAATGGACTGAACTATCTTACTTCAAAAGTTTCCGATATCTGACTACAACAACCAAATTCTCACCTCCATCTAGGACTCAAAGCATACTGGTACTCTCACAACTTTACATGGGCAGCTTCATGCTCATTTACTCCTTTTAATGAATCCTTTTTCGAGGCATCTACTTGCAACTATATGAAGTGAAGGCTGCATACATCACACTTTAATGCTTCTCAGTACTGCAATGCCTAAGGCTCTCCGCATCAGAATAACCTGCAAATGATGATTCCACTGTTTGTTGTTGTAAAAGCACTCATTAGAGACCCCATTTTTATGTAAGACAGCCAGTGGATAACAGAACTGTAAAAGTAGAGGGGTCTGTACAAACCAGTGTGACCTTCATGTAACCACACAGAGGTCAAAGGGCGATTCAGGCTGCATTAGGAGACAGCCTTTTACTTAACCGGAGTATCAGAAGATTAAGTCCTGCTTTAAAACTTCCATGACAAAAAGTAAGTATGGAAAACACTGCTGACAAAAAAAACTTCTTAGACATTTTGTTTTAGAGTGGAGTCTAGATCTTCAGTTAAATAAGCTGAATTGACTCAGGGTTAGAATCCCTTTGCTTCTCTTCTAGCTTCATTGTCAAGAGAAGAGGCCTGCATGGAGGTGTGGAATGTGAACCTTCGGAGCCAAACCTCACGAGCTTCTGTTGGCCACCTTACCAATGGCTAGAATTTATGCCAATTGTGTTTTTCTTTCTCATCTTGCAGGTCACGAGCTCTGCCTTGCATATGGTGCATGTTATCTGTGTTACCTAAAATTCATGCCAGGTCAGCCCATTAGACTACTTTTTAAAAACAGCATACGAAACTTACTTTTCAGCCTAGAAAAAGTCAATCTGATGCAGGCACATACATTTATGACATATTACTCTGCACTTACATTTGAATCTAGTCAGTCTGGGCAATTTGCATGTGCAGAGATAACAGGATTTCAGAGTATACTGCATTATGTATTTTGATTGAATTATTCTCTTCCTGAAGTGATCCTGACTTCATTGTAGTCAACCTGCTTTAACTCCATCAGAATGACTTTGGGTACAAGTCTGGTCATCATGTCTGCCATGTTTCTAATCCAAATACGCTGCGGAAAACAGCGATTAGTCAATCCAGTGTGAGCAAAAAGTGGGACAAGAAGTGAAGAACACAAATTCCAAGCTGTCCTATTTAATACAGTGCTCATGTTTCTGAAAGAAATGAGATCTAAACTGATAGTATTTGGAGTAAAT